>NW_028227258.1:14950000-15135000 GCF_978045245.1 Mus caroli
ACACATAAAGGTACATTCCAGTGGCAATTACCTATGCTTTGGCAAGTCCTAATTTGCTAATACTAATTCAATCCTCAATAGGCATAATATTGTGATAAAGAGAACATGATTCGTCTTGCTTTAGTTGCTTGGCTGGCAAGATATTTTTATGCCTGACTCTCAGATTCCTTATCTAGAAAAAGAACACAAGAACTCTTTAGAATTTTTATGAGAAACAAGGCGAGTATAATGCACGTGACTCCAAGTTAGATGTGCTGTTGGCACTTAACAAATGACAGGTGTACCGACTGACTGAAGATTGTCACTGAAATCTACTTTGCTCCATAGAAAAGCAAATTCAGCTGGATTCAGCAGATATGGGTAACTGCACAGCATGCAATTCTTTGCAGGATGTTACCACCAACACACATTAGACCCTGTTTTTATTCTGCTTATAACTAACGTGTGATGTTAAATAGGAACCTGGGGCTCCTAACTTAAGGCTCTAGTTTTAAAAAGACCCTTCCAGTGGGCAGAGACTCTTCATCTTTCTAACCTGGAAGCAGAGAGTCAGCTCAGGGCTAGTGTGGGGGAGGGTAGGGAGGTGGGAGTGAGGGGTGGGGGAGGGGTTCACCTTGTCTCCTTTTCTCAGGAGAGCTGGAAGAGTCATTCAAAAGGTCATCAGGTAGAGGGTGAGAGGAGGTTTTCCAGAACAAAAACAAAGAGCTAAACATGAGATGGAAGCACCTTCTAACAGACCACTCAGAGTCCCCAGTCTGTTCATAGCACATCCAGGGTCAGCAATGTGTAATGAGAGAGTGTCCTGCTCTATAAAATGGGTTGATAACTAGCTCTTCTACAGAGCTTTGTGAGCAGCATATGAAAAATGCACAGCAGCACCTAGGACACAGTCCAAGTCGAACGGACTGTCCCTGCTGTCCCTGCATCCATTACCTTCTATTTGTGTTCCTGGTGCACTTGAGCAACGGTTTTAATTTATTGTATTTTCAATTTCTTAGGTTTTTATTTGTTATTTTTTTCACGTATTAGTTTATGTATTTCATTATTAGGCAACATTATCGCTAGTTTCATTATCATTTTTAAAATTAGTTTCCTTCTTTGACAATTTCATAATGTATATAATTCATTCTGATTAGTAGCACGTACGCGCGTGTGCACACACACACACACACTGCCTTCTCTCCCATTTCCATCAGCATCCTCTCACATCTCACAGCCTCTTTCCTGGGTTCATGACTTTTAGTCCTGTTTAGTGGAAATCTATGTGACAAATGGATGGGAATTATTCATGGGACCTCGGTGAGGTTACCAGTGGACACAAGAATAAAGGCAATGACTGTTCGCTCTGTCTGTCTCTTTCTGTCTCTCTCTGTGTGTCTCTCTCTCTTTCAGAATCTATCTAGCAAACACTTGGGCAGTGAGGGTTAGGGCCCCCTGAACCTCTCCTCCATTGGTCATCTTCTTATCCCCTCTGAAAGCAAGTTCCTAGAACACAAGTCCAGAAGATTCTCCCAACGATGCCTCGTGAAGCAAAGTCCAGAAAGTGGAGTTTGGGTAAAGAGCCGTCTTGTCTGTCAGGGGTTCCTATCTAGACTATTACTCAAGCAGGGGTAGGGTGTGGAGGTTTCGAGGATGATGCTGTTTCCTAGGAAACCCTCATACCTCGCCAAAAGGCCACGAGACCATCTTCAGTCCAGGGAAGTTCATTCATGCCTGAAATTGATCATTTATCTGAAACCTAGAGTGAGTGTTTGATTGCCATAGCAAGGATAAAATAGATACCTAGAGAAAGAAAGAAGGTGTAGAAGGAGGAGAAATGCGGCTGGTTTGTTTCTGTCTCCAGCTGATGTGTTTCAGGGATGCGCCAAGAGAGCGTGGCACATTATCTTTAATAACAACAACTTGGGAGTTTGGTGAGCTTCAGAGCACTTGCCCTCACTCTCTTTGGTGGGTTTCCTCCTGAAAAAAAAATTACTTAACACAGTTATTAAATTAACGTTCTAAAGTGAGCAATGACTCAATTGTGTGAGCTAAGTTGGATTTCCCTACTTCCTTCTGAGCAACAAGAACACAGTTTAGTATAATGGTACCCTGAGGGCCCCCGCTTAGTAAGAGGCAGCTCCTCCTGTTTGATGTCCAGGTCTGAAGACTTTAGAGACTTCCACTATGACTGCAGCTGCTGGTCTCCTCTTCAGTCTCGGCTTCAATAACCTTCCTTTTGAGGAGAGATTCTCTGCCTTGAGCCCTTGTTAGGACAGAGCTCCTGAATCAGCAGGACAGAGTTCTGGGGTCTCCCACCTGCGGATGTGGTGCAGGGGTAGATGCTATAGTGGCTCTGTCCACCACTCCGGGCCCTCCTCAACACTGCTACTGTTCCATGCTGAAACCTTGGGAGAAAAGTCCACAGATGATTTTCTCTCTCTCTTTATTTCTCTCTCTGTCTCTCAACCTCTCTGTTTGTCTCTGTCTCTGTTTCACTGCCTTTCTCTGTTTCTCTCTCTCTGTGTGTGTGTGTGTGTGTGTGTGTGTGTGTGTGTATCCATTTCACTGTCTGTATCTGTCTCTGTCCCTCTCTGTCCCTCTATCTCTCTGTCTCTGTTCCTTTCACTGTCTGTCTCTCTCTGCCTCACTTCTCCTTCCCTCCTCACCCCACACCCTCCTGTGTGTCCAGAACACAAATAACAATGGGAATCTTCAGTGGTGTCTCTTCAATGCACAGAGTCTAGGTCCTAGATGGCTTGGTGCTAGTGTCCCACTTTCACTCATCAATAATTTGCTGAGTCAGTCAATGAGCCTTTCATTGATTTACATAGCAAATATTTGCAAAGCAACTACATTATGTCAGGTGCAGGAATCTAGGAGTCAGAAATATTCTATGCTTGTCCCTAGGAAACACTGGGCCCATCCGGTAATCAACAACACCACATACATGCCCTTCTCTCAGCCAGAGTTTAAATGTCTGTGTGGATATGATGTCACACTCTCAGAACGCAGAGCAGATGGCACATGCCTCTATTAAACCATGTAGACAAGAGTATTTACTTCATGCTTGCACTTCGTCTTGGCAAGCATCAAATAGTCACGCTTCATGGGTGGAATTTTACTCAGGTATTCAAACACAATCAGATTTATACCCAACCATCAAGCATTTGCTGATTTTAATTAAAAAATAATTTTTGGAAAAAAGATAGCATGTTAAATTCTCCCAGTGACTGTTCAAATCTGGACTTTGGGGGAGAGACATGCAAAGCACTAAGCATGCTAAGTTAGAAAGGGATTCCTTATTGCCATTATTTGAAATAGAGGGGGAGGGTAGGCATGGAGAACATGAATAAATTCCCCAAATTTATCCACGGAGAAGGGCAAGAGCAAGACTCAGCTTTGCATCGGTAGTTGAATATGATCTCCCCACACCAAGATAGGCAGTCCTCGTCCATGCCCTCTTCCACTGAACACAGTCTCCACATGAGGTTTGTGGCAGCCAGGACTCTGCTCCTGCAGGGACCCCATTTTTCTTATTTTTTTTCCCAGTAGCAGCTACATAATGGAATAGTTCCTGTTCAAACAGACAGACCTCATGCCTATGTCCCCATTCCATTTTAACTTAAATGAGCATTTCTTAACCCAGCATCTGTGGTCACAGACTCCAGTTTCTCGCCTCTCACTGTCCTGACTCCACTCCCCACAGCACTGCTGTCTCCATTCTGCAGACTTGCCTCACCCAGTCTCGCGCATGGCAAGAGACACTTCCTGGCCTTAATCCTGTCACTTCTGTTCTCCTTTCTTTGCATTGAGGCTCATCCCCTGGCCATCTCAGAGCACCAGGGTTCTCTTCTTTTCTTGTCGATGCTAAGTCTCAATCCTGGCTGGCACAATGCCTTCTTTCTATAGCATCATCTGTACACTGGTCACAGTGAGCCTGCGGGGGCACCTGCTACTGGTGCTCCTTCATTTCTGAGAAATATAGCTATGCACAATTTGCAAATACGTAATGATGCTGTTTCCTTAAGTCTAACTCTTAATACTATACTAAAATGAATGTTACTTTAACATGTAACATTCGATTTGCCTTAACTGTTATGAGATTCAGCAGGTAAAGGTCTCATATTCTCTCCACCATTGTGTGCTAAGGCTTGGAGACTTATACCCCCAGTTCTCAGTTTCCCTAAGTTTTATTTATGGCCAAAGGATCAAATGCAACAAAGGCACCAGATGACAGTAAGAACTAGTGCTAAGAAAGCATTCTTCCTAGTGTCACTTGTGTGGTGTCCTTTGTGAAGTAGTCACGACATTTCCCAGGCTATAAGTGGTGAAATCTGAGCTTATAACTGGAAAGTGTCTAATGCTCTCAAGAGCTTAAGCCAGGATTAGCATCTGCCTTCAGAGTCTGTGTTGCTCACCATTGCTCTGTGGTGTGATCAACACTCAGAAAGATTGCTTGCTGTTATTAAGGAAGCCATGTCCCCTGCCTAGCTAGGCTTTTGAAAGGAAAATACAGATGCATCTTGAAATGACTCATCGTAACTCAATCTGTCCTCAGTGATGTTGTTAAGCGTGTTCTTTCCTTCCAGGACATGGTGACTCAGGCCTCTCCATACCTGTTTGAAGCTACAGGAAAAAGATTTTACTTCAAAAATGTTGCCATTTTGATTCCCGAGAGCTGGAAGGCAAAGCCTGAATATACGAGGCCAAAACTTGAAACCTTCAAAAATGTGAGAACAAGTTCTTTTTGACATCTATTTTCTTCTGTGATCTACTGTTTGTTTGTTTGGTCTGTTGGTTGGTTTGTTGGTTGGTGGCTTGTTTGGTTGGTCATTTAGTTGTTTGGTTGTTCTGTTGGTTGTTTTGTTGTTCGGTTGTTTGTTTGATTGGTGGTTTGGTTGGTTGGTCATTTAGTTAGTTGATCAGTTGTTTGTTTGTTTGTTTGGTTGGTCAGTTGGTCAGTTGGTTGGTTGGTTGGTTGTTTTAGGGGAAATAGTGAAGAATGAAATGAAATTGTGGCAAAATCTGCCAATTGTGAGTAAGGCCAATTTGTTTGCTGAAATGGTATGATCATATTTTATTGTATTTCAGGCTGATGTCCTTGTATCAACAACCAGCCCTCTAGGCAATGATGAGCCCTACACCGAGCATATAGGAGCATGTGGAGAAAAGGGGATCAGGATTCACCTGACTCCTGACTTCTTAGCAGGAAAGAAGTTGACTCAGTATGGGCCACAAGGTATGGAGTCAGCACATCAACTGTATGTTAAATACTGTATTCTCTTTCTAAGTAAGCCTGCAGATGACAAACTAGAAATGAAACATAGCTTTTCACTTAAAGCAATGAATCAGAGTCATGTATTTCTGAACTATAATTTAACATTGGTTTGTGTGCCAGCATTTTGGATTTATGAACTACTATAGTGCTAGGCAATTGCAGTAAAACTGGCCTGAAGCATTAGACTTTTATGGATTGGTCTATGGGCCTCACCTGACTACATTAAATTGACTTCCTGCAGTTCATATGATAGCCACCAGATGGTGACAGAGTGCTCGGGCTCACCTGATCTGAGTTCCTGATTCAGCAGGTTTTGATTCCTGCTTTCATAAAATTCAGAAGAGGCTCAGGTTCTTCACTTTTTAACAAGTTTCCAGATTGTGCTGCACTGTACGCCAGTCTCTGCAGAGCAGCAGAGTCACCTTGTGGTTAGCTCCCAAAGCTTGTCTTTGTTTCTCCCTCTGTGTGTGTGTGTGTGTGTGCTTCTCTCTCTCTCTCTCTCTCTCTCTCTCTCTCTCTCTCTCTCTCTCTCTCTCTCCCTTCCTCCCTCTCTCCCTCTCTCCCTCCCTCTCCTCTCTCTCTCTCCCTCTCTCCCTCTCTCCCTCTCTCCTTCTCTCCCTCTCTCCCTCTGTGTGTGTTTGTGTGTGTGTGTGTGTGTGTGTGTGTGTGTGTGTGTGGTGGTGGTGGTGGTGGTGGTACACACTAATCATCCTAATACAGCTGAGGCAGAAGGATCCTGAGAATGAGATCAACCTGAACTGCACAGGAAGACTCTTAAGTTCAATTCTTACAAAAATAAACTATCATGTCAATATGAACTATATAGAGCAATTGTCAAAAGAAATATTCAAAATCCACGTATGTGTTTTATATATACACACAAATGTGGTTAGTCACTGAATAACAAGTGTTCTTGAATTACTAGTGTTGAAAGAATAATGGCTAAAAAAGATTAGACTGCTCCAGAATGAGGAAAAGGCAGGTCCTGGTTCTGTGTGCCCAACCCCAAAATTATTATCACTGATTAGAATGGTCTGAACCATGTCTCTTTGTTCTATAATATTCCATTTCATTTTTATAACTAGGACAGAAGATTCCTGACCTATGATTCAATAAGTATGTGTTGCGTTAATTGATCTAACTGTGCTTTTCCAGTCCTGACCTCACTCTAGCCACCACACCTGGGTATCATACCATTCCCTTAAATGATTCCTTTATATACCATAACCCCAGTCCTTTGCCCTCAAAGACTTCCATTACCTTTGCCAGACAGTCGTTGCCTTTTAAGAACTTGAAGGAAATTTCAGTGCAAACCCTAGGAACATAGCAGGAGATCAGAGTTGAGCCTCAGAGTCGCCCTCTCACCTAGATATCTAAACTCAACCCACCTTGAGTTATAATTCAAACAGTAAGATACATGTAAGTCACTAAGAGTCATCCAAATACAACATACATAATGTGTGCCTAATAATCTCTAGATATGATGTGCCCAGATATGACAGGAGATAAATTGCATTGCCTCTCTTCACAGAGATAAGTTTCGATGACAGCATAAGATGCAAAGCATCAAATAATGGGGTATAATGGAATTGCAAAGAAGGAGTGCCTAGTCTGGTCTGAGCATGTTAGGATGTCAGTTGAGTGGATCAATTTTTTTCCCCCTAATGCTTTGGAGACAGAATTTCAAAGAGTTGCTAAGTCTAGCCTTAAACTAATAATGATCCTTCTACTTTAGCCTCTTGTATAGCTGGGATTACAGACCCTGGCCACCAGTCCTAGATAGAAGCTTGGTTTTGAGAGAAGAACAGTAATTACCACTGTAGAGACAGTGAGAGATGCTAGCAAGAAAAAGCCTGTGGGAAAAAAAAAAGAGCCAGAGGCGAAGAGAGTCTGGCTGGACTACAGCAAAATCCTGAGAAATTTGCTGTAATGATAGAGCCCACAGTGAAGAGCAGGGAGCAGCCCAAGGTGAAGTGCTCAGGCACCCATACGCTGTTCTAAGGAGTTGGACTTAACCCTTGTGCTGCAAGGCAGTTCTTTGATCCTGCATGTCCTCAACAAGACCAAGCAGTGTGTTATAGGTCAGCTGCCTGACCAGGGTATGAATAACTCCCTGGCTCTCACAGATCACGCCAGGACACATTATAAGTCAAAACAGATATGTGTATTGTACAGAACTGTGTACTTGTCATGTTAGTCACCCTCAGGAAATCAAGCTTCCAATTTGATTATTTAGAAATCTATAATGAAGCAAAGCAAAATAAGCATTTAGAGGAAGGTTCTTTCTCGTGTGGGGCTATTTCCCGTTTATTATCTTCAGCTCTTTGACTTTTGTCTCCCAGACAGGACCTTTGTCCATGAGTGGGCTCACTTCCGATGGGGAGTGTTTAATGAATACAACAACGACGAGAAGTTCTACTTATCCAAAGGAAAACCCCAAGCAGTGAGGTATGCATCTTCTGACTTTGTGTCACCAAAACGATTCTAAAATGCAACCAAACTTTCCTGGAATTGCTTTTAAAATACCAGTTTTCTGTCTCATTTTTGATCTCCAAGACACTCTATGTTTCTACAAAATGACCAATTTTTCTTACAAGTGGTTCTGTTAACTGAGTTTCCTACTTTGTAAGTCACTGCCAGGCACAGCCTGCCAGGTATTTCTGCTTGTGTCTCTAGGTCACACAGAACACATCCCAGAGTCACTTTGCTGACATGAGCACATGTTGCTTTGATTTTTCAAATCTCTGCCAGCGGCATCATTCCAACCCCTCATTGTCTATATTTCTTGCTTGTCTTTTCTGAGCTTCCCCGCCATTAGATACCAGATCCTTGCTTAAGAGCGAAGTTGTTTTGTACTCAGGGCTTTCAAGATCTAGAAACATCAGTTTGTTCCCCCTTCCACAGCTGGGGAGCATGTTAGTCAACATGACTGCAATACCCCCTTAAAGGGAAAATTCATCAAAACATATTAACAATATCCATAGTCCCTTGTCTTACAAACACACCTTTTAAGTATTTGTAAGCCCAGAAGTTACTCTTGTCATATGTTACATAAGATCTATGTGAGCCAACAGTCTGTGTCATATTTAATAGAGAAATGCTAGGGACAGTTTAATAGGGACAGTGGTAGTAAGAAGACAAGAGTGTAGTCACAGCTGTCTCTGTTTATTTGAGGAAGTCATATCCAATTCAGTCACACATTGAACTGAGGCAGGGCAAAACAGGACACCAGAGGGGAAGAGAGAAAGTGATGCTTACACAGATGAGAGTTTCATCCAGAAAACCAAAGATCATAAAGGGAAGGCAAGGGAAAGGGATAAAGAGACATGACACAAGGGGATATTACAGGTGCTTTCCATATATTAGCAATAAGTCATTCAAACATTTAGTGGACAACTCAAGGCAACAATTCAATGGAAAACACAGTAAGAAATGTGGAAGATAAATTTAAAGAAAATTAGAAAATAATTCAGGATGGTTTAAAAGAAAACCAAGGCAGGGAGGATTTCAGTACATGGAATGTATAAAATCAAGTGGATTTACAAATTTTATGAAATTCTAGTAAAATTATACATTTGTATCTCATTCAAAGATCTTCACATTGAGTAAGATTATTTCTGAGAAAGGAGCATAATAAAATGGACTTTACTTGTCATTTAAAAATATATTTCAAGACTGAATTAAAAAATAACATATATTAACAGTAATTTATATACAAAATAATTTCACAGAGTTTGGATAATAAATCTATGAGGAGAGATAAGTTTTCCTAAAATATAAAGAAAAAATTTAACTATGGAAAAAATAATAGAATATCTCCCAATTGGATAAACTTGTCAAATTAAAAAAACACACACAATATATTAGTCAGGGTGCTCTAGAGTAACAGAACTTATGGAATGTCTCTATATATTGAGGGAATTTATTATGATGACTCACAGTCTGTAGTCCAACTAACCTAACAATGGACAGCTGTGAGCGGGAAGTCCGAGAATCTAGTTGCTCAGTCCCGTGAGGTTAGTTGTTTCAGCTGGTCTTCTGTAGAAGTAGGTTCCAACAGATTTCAAACTTAAAGACGCTAATGCCTTTGGTTATCGTGATCTATCCATTGTAACTGGCAATGAATCAGGTGACCTAGTGTACAAAATTTTCTACAATTTTGGGGGATAAACAGAAAATGATGTTGCTGGCTGTTACTCTTAGTATCTCAGGACAAATTGATGAAGGAAAAGAATGAGTTGTATGATAAAATTGAACGGCTCCAGATGCAAATAAACAATCTAAAGGTTTCTAAATGTGCCCTTGAAGAGCGTCTATTCTTTAGCAGCCACTGAGCTCAAGTTGCAGAAAGTCAAACTGAAGCCCTCATTGTAAGGTTGGCTGAACTACAGCAAAAATTCAAGTCTCAGCCTCAGAGGGTGTCAACAGTTAAAGTAGGGATACTGATTGACGAAGAACGGGGTCCTATAACTTGGGATGAGGTTGTGTGGGAAGACGCTGTTGAAGCTGAGAATTTTGAATCTTCAGATTCTCAAGGGTTTGCCCCACCTGAGGAAATAGTGCCCTCGGCCCCACCCCTTGAAATAATGCCTCTTTTTCACATGAGGAAATTAATCCCTCCGAGTCTGATAAACCAGCAGTGACTTTCTCTGAAGAAAATGCCTTACAGCTTGAGGAGGCATTTCCTCAAGGGAGGCTCCTTTCTCTGTGATATCTTCAGCTTGTGTCAAGTTGACACACAAAACCAGCCAGTACAACTGACCCCTTGTCAGCTTGACACACAAACACATAACTATTAAGCCCTAACTCTTGCTTTCTTATTCATACCCAAGATCTAAATAACTTTAAAAATCCCACAGTCTTTACAAATTCTTACATATTAAAATTTTAATCCCTTTGAAATACTGAATCTTTTGAAATTCAAAGTCTTTTTACAATTCAAAGTCTCTGAACCATGCATTCCACTAAAATACTTTCTTACTTCAAGAGGAAAAAAATATCAGGGCACAGTCACAATCAAAAGCAAAAGCAAAATCAAACTTTAATCATCCAATGTCTGAGATCCACTCATGATCCTCTGGGCCCTTCCAAGGACTTAGGTCACTTCTCCAGATCTGCCCTTTGAAGCACACACCTAGGCTCCAGCTGCCTATACTCCACTACTGCTGCTGTTCTTGGTGGTCGTCTTATGGCATTTCCAAAACACTGCTGTCTTCTGCTGCAAGTGTACTGCACTTTCACAATTAGCCTCTCATAGGCTATTTTCATGATGCTGAGCCTCAATTCCTCTGCATGACCCCTTCAATTCTGGGCCTTCATCTGCCACTGAGGCTGCACCTTCACCAATGGCCTCTCCTGGCCTCTCTCAATGACAAGTATCAGCTGCTATGCCTTCATGTTTCAAAACCAGTAGTACCACCTGGGTGACTGATATATAACCAAGTCTGGCTGCCAACATAAGGTATAGCCATGGCTACATCAGGAACACAGTTTCTCTGTGCTCTCAGGAAACACTTCCCAGAAGATTTCACCTTAGTGATGCTGGTTTCTTCTCTTCTTAAACACCACTAATTTCTTAGCTCCAGCTAACCAGCTTCAATTATCCCAGTAATACAAAGTTTTCTCCTTAGTAGGTCTGGTATATTGTTCATCACAGCTGGTTCTTCAGCCCCAGCTAACCAAATCCACAGAATCTTCATAATCAAAACAGGAATGGTGCTGATAAGTCTTTAAACTTCTCTCTGAAGTTTCAGAAGCCAGGCCTCCATCATTTGTACTGTTCTCCACATTATCTTCCAAGCTCCTACAGAACATCCCACAGAGCTCTTGCCTTCCCAATGGCTCTTCTAACTCAAAGTTCCAAAGTCTTTCCCCAGTCCTCCCCAAAACATGGTCAGGATGTCACAGGAATACCCCACTATGCTGGTAGCAGTTTGTCTGAGTCAGGGTTTGTATTCCTGCATAAAACATCATGACCCAGAAGCAAGTTGGGGAGGAAAGGGCAGTCAGGACAGGAACTCATGCAGGACAGGAACTTGGAGGCAGGAGCTGATGCAGAGGCCATGGAGGGATGCTGCTTACTGGCTTGCTCCTCTGGCTTGCTCAGCTTCCTTTCTTATAGAACCCAGGGCCACCAGCCCAGGCACCAGCCCAGGGATGGCACCACCTACAATGGGCTCTCCCACCCTTGATCAGTAATTACAAAAATGCCTTACAGCTGGATCTCATGGAGGCATTTCCTCAAAGGAGGCTCCTTTCTCCGTGATAACTCCAGCTTTTGTCAAGTTGACACACAAAACCAGCCAGTACACACAGACACACACACACACACACAATGAAAATTATACATATCTGTGTACTAAAGTCTATACACTGGAATGATTAACATTAATACATATCACATTAATAACTATTAAGCTCAACTGTACATGTAGCGAAAAAAATCTTTCTGTGTGTTCAGATCTCTGTGTAGTGAAAGTTTTTTCCATGTATTTATTAACTAGATTGCAGTGACACATGACTCTAATTGCAACACTCAGGAGGCTGAAGCAAGAGGATATGAATTCAAGGCTAGCCTGAGCTATATAGCAAGACCCTGCCTCAAAAAACAAATCAACAAGACAAAACAAAACATATCAAAACCCTAGGGGAAAGGCATAACTGAAAGAAAAAGGGGGAAATGTGAGTGCTCATAAATTAAGGATTTTTGTTTTGTTTTACATGAACTAAATAGGGTGAAAAAGAGTCAGAAGAGAAAATGTGCTCACAAAAACAAAGCAATTCATGCTGTCGGGATGGTAGTACTCACTGGGCACCCTAAGAGCATTAGAAGTCAGTTGTGAAGGCAGATAATCACAGCCTGCTGGAGGTGGGGGGGGGGAGGATTCAAAGCCATTGTCAGCTACAGACCAAGTGTGTGGCAAGTGTAGGATACAAGAAAAAGGGAAAGAAACAAAAAGCAAAGAGAAAAAAATTGAAAATAAGTGAAATCCTAATAGAAAAGCATGGAAAGAGAAGATGATATAATTCGCAAAATAAAAAAGAAAAAATAACTAGTAAGCCTAGGAAATGGTCTTTTTTTTACTAGAAATTCAGAAGTTCAGGTCATATCCCCTTTGAAGGTTATTTCATGCAGCTGACAGGGCCAGAGATGGAGTTTACAGTCATCCATCAAAGTGGACTCTGTAGACAGACAACGACGTGTGTCTGCTCTCCCGTTTCCTCCTGTTTCTCGAGCAACCGATTTCATGTTTAAAGCTCCATTTTAAGCAAATGATAGACAAGTCCTAGCAACAGATTTTTAAAACATGGGCAAGTTTCCATGTGGTATTTGATGTGTTTGCCACGTGTTTATGTTAGGTTTCAAAAAAAATTAAAAGAAAAAGAAAATTTAGTAAGTTAGGATGGACTTATATAACGCCAAAAATAAAAATCATTAAAACCACATTATGCAAGAATTGCTGCATGTGTATATGTTAATATTTTAAATATGCTACTTTTATGCATTATTTTAAGTCAGAAAACAAAACACTGTTATGTTGACACAGAAAATCTCTCAACAAGCCAGACATTGTTTATTTCTGATGGTGAAACATTTTTTCTTTTTTTCTTCATTTTCATGAGTTTTCAAGTATTCTTTGATGTTTTTATTATTTATAGACTCAGTTCTGTGGATTAAAAGGGAAACATGGGTAAGAGGATTCCACTCATAATAAAAACCCATAAGCATCTAACACAACAACTTAAATGTCAATGAACATACAATCACTGTTCAAAAAGGCTTTGGAATAAAAACAATTAGGACAAACACAGATGATGTCAGCAAGTCTTGTGGGGAAACTAAGAGGACCCCTGGCTTCCTAGACTGGGGGAGGGGCTTGGATTGGAGCAGCCTATGGACTTCGATACTAAGTCACGCTCTTCTCTACTATGGTTGAACCCTCCTCTGGTACTTTCTGGCAACAGAAATGACTTTGATGTAAACGTAGTGCTGTTGGTATATAAGGAGATATATATTCTTCTTGTTTAATGAAAAAGAATCGTAGAGAAGGCCAACAGAAGTCAGAAAGTTTGGGTGAGTAGCAGACCCTTTACGTTGCCCACACATTTAACCTTCATATATTTTCAGGTGTTCAGCAGCCATTACCGGTAAAAATCAAGTTCGTCGGTGCCAGGGAGGCAGTTGTATCACTAACGGAAAGTGTGTAATCGACAGAGTAACGGGACTGTATAAAGACGGTTGTGTATTTGTACCAGATCCACACCAAAATGAGAAGGCTTCCATCATGTTTAACCAAAATATCAATTCTGTAAGTGCCTTCTTCTTTCCCCCACGCTAACAAACTAAGCAGGAAGAAAGGTCTAGATCTTGGTTGTTTTGTAAAGGAGTAGAGCAGGAACATCCTGGTTTCCTGACCAAGGGCGTTAGTGCTGACATCAAATAGGAAATGTGCAAGGACATGAAGAGGCGTGCGGGGGAAATGATGGCATCGTTATGAAGACATGGGGTATGAGAAAACAGGTCCACCGATGAGTTCTAGGGAGACCTGGGATGATGCCTGTTTAAGGTTGAACCCAATGTTGGTTAATGGGGTTCAGGAAGTACAGGAGAGGAGCTTGTCGGTGTGAGGGTGCAGAGACAAGATCGTACTGAAGAGTGCGGGGTGAAGAAAGGTGACATCTCAGGTAGAGAACCTGAGGAGGAAAGGGAACCACCTTACAGCAGGCAGACCTTCGCTGTGGAACAGCACAAAAGGTCCAATAAGGCTGAAGATAAGGCTTGAGACAGGCTGCAGACCAAGATTTTCCCAGCCTCGCTAGGCACCATTGCGAGGCTGCACCACGGTTATAAGCAAGCAGACAAGCCTGGGAGTGGAGAGACTTGGGGATTGGTTTGATAGAAGTGTTAATGAATACATTGATTGCTGTTATATGTCTCATTATATTGGCAATTTCAGGTGGTTGAATTCTGTACAGAAAAAAATCACAATCAAGAAGCCCCAAATGACCAAAACGAACGATGCAATCTCCGAAGCACGTGGGAAGTCATCCAGGAATCTGAGGATTTCAAGCAAACCACTCCCATGACAGCCCAGCCACCTGCACCCACCTTCTCACTGCTGCAAATTGGACAAAGAATTGTGTGCTTAGTTCTTGATAAGTCCGGGAGCATGGTGGTAGGTTCGCTGAGCCTTCATCTTTGAAACGGGGATCATAGGTGTGTGAATGATACAATCTGGACTCTGGACCAGGACCACAATTTGGACTTGATAGAAAACAAACACAACAGGAGGGTCAAACCCAGCAATAGCTTTGTCATTGGAAATGCCCATCTTAGGCTGGAGAGATAGCTCAGCAGGTAAGGTGCTTGCCTTACAAGCATAAGGACATGAGTTCAAGGCCCCAAACTCACCTGTGATTACAGTGCTGGGCAAGTAGAGACAGGCAAATCCCTGTGGCTCTTTGACCAGCAAGTTCCAAGTGATGAGAAACACACACACACACACACACACACATACACACACACGATGCTCACATCACGTCATTCCACAGACTCAGTATCAACTGTCCCCTTTGTCAAATTAAAATAACATCAACTCATGAGCAAAGTTCTGATTAATTATGTAAACTTAATGTTGTTCATGTTTTGCTACCATAGCTAGGCCTAGATTTCCATATAAGCCTTATTTAGATCTCTTACTAATGCACTGTGTTGCAGGGATTATGTAAGATACCTTTTTGCCTTTTGCTATTTAGGTAACAACTCTAAAATTTTAACCAAAGTAAATGCCAGGCACAAATAAAAAATATCTACCACAAAAGGATACAGTTTAAGTCCACACTAAAATTTTACCCAAAGTAGATATCAGGCACAAATGAAAAGTATCTACCATAAAAGGATACGGCTTAAGTCCACACTTATTATAAGGCATCCACTTCTAAATACTCCTTAACCTGGTGGTGTCGTCTGTTTATTTAAGGGACAACTTGACTGCCTTTATCTGCTTACCCTTTCAGAACGATGACCGTCTTAACCGAATGAATCAGGCAAGCAGGCTTTTCCTGCTGCAGACTGCGGAGCAGGGATCCTGGGTCGGGATGGTGACCTTTGACAGTGCCGCCTATGTACAAAGTGAACTCAAACAATTAAACAGTGGTGCTGACAGAGATCTGCTGATCAATCACTTACCCACAATAGCAGCAGGAGGGACATCTATATGCTCTGGGCTCCGGACAGCATTTACAGTAAGGCGTTCTCCGTTGTTGTGGTTTGCAACTGTTTGTGATCTTTTATTCCTATGAAATTTTCATTTCCAGAGTTTCCACACATGGCAGGTGTTGGATTAAATTATATGACTGAGGACAACGAGGTGGTGGAAGGGTATAGAGATACAGAGAATTATGCCTTCAGAGCTAGTTATGGACATCCCCCTCCGCCGCCCCTCCAACCCTCCATCCCCCCACTTCGTGCTTCTCTCCTCGTCTGCACCTAGGCATTCAGGGATTCTGCATACATCTCTGCACTCCAAGTATGTCTGATGTGCCTTGTACGGCAGGGTCACTGAGGCTTACCTGGTGACTAAACTTGGTGTCCCTGTGGGAAACATGGAATCTGCAGCTGGTATTTCATGATACACAGCAATTATGAGAAATTAAGCAAAGGAAGCCAGACTGGGCCACAGCTCTTACTTCCTAGTCCCTGAAGCACTTGGTCAGGCCAGAGCCATGACCGCAGCTCTCAGATTCCTGGGTACAGACTCTTTCCCATACCCATAGTCTCTTCTTCTCAGGCCACTCCCTTCTAACAGCACCATGGCCAACGTGTGATCTCCTGTCAGCACTCAAACAGAGAATGCAGTCATCAGGAGACATGCCTTATGCCTCCACCTTCCTCTCCAGCCTTCTGGCCATACATTCTTCATCCAGAGAGTGTGGGCTGAGGGACTTAATCTAGACTGCTTGCCCTGCATGCTGGTCTCTTTCCATCTTTGCAGTGATATGTAGAGTCCAATTTTCCTCAATAGACCACATATGCTGTTATTTAATTTTCTTTCCATTATAATCTTATTTATCATTGGCAGATGGTACTCTGTACTCTATTAAATGTATCTAGGTACACAGCTATTTTATAAAACGCACTTTGGATATAGGGGTGGGAGAATCAGAAGACCATGGTCTTCTTTGTCTACATAGGGATTTTGATGCCTTTGTAGGCTACAGGGATCCTGTTTCAAAAAACAAACAACATCAAAAGTTGTACGTGCATGCCTGTGTGCATGCTTGCCCGAGAGTGTGAGTGTGTGTGTGAATGTGTGTGTGTGTGTGTGCGTGTGTGTGTGTGTGTGGTGTGTGTGTAAGAAACAAAATGTTTGCTTTCATCAGAAGGACATTAAAAGGTTAACCATCGGTGATCTGGTTAACACTGTCCAGAAGGAGTCTATACAGTCGATATTGTCAGATAGCAAAACACTGAAGTTAAAATCTCCTGTAGATGCACTTTCCCTCACCTGGTTCCTGCTGTTTGTGAAGGTATCATGAAACCTCTCAAAGCAACTCAGGGAGAGACCAGATAAAGGAAACTCAAAACCCTTGTGTCCTCTCCCAGAACCGCCTATCTCTTGGAGTACCATGCATTGCACACCCTCCCTTCTGGGGCAGGCTAACAACACAAAGAGATCCCTGTTGAATTCGATGATGCAGTGTCACCACTAGACAGATGCACCTCCAACGTTCCCAGACATCTACTTGGTCCCTCTACAATTGCTCCTTCTTGTCCCATGTAAAGGCAGTATCCATAAACACCCTGACCACCTCAAGACAGGTAATTCCTGCTCTTAATCTCATTCTTAGGTGATAAAGAAGAAGTATCCAACTGATGGATCTGAAATTGTGCTGCTGACCGACGGGGAGGACAACACCATTAGCAGCTGCTTTGACCTGGTGAAGCAGAGCGGGGCCATCATCCATACAGTGGCCCTGGGACCGGCTGCTGCTAAAGAGCTTGAGCAGCTGTCCACAATGACAGGTGAGAGAAGATCTGCTGGGGACATACCCACAGACCCCAAGCTCCAGTGACCTGAGAAGCCAGGAAAAGTGGGCTACGGAGAGATGGAGTCATCTCAGCCAAGTAGCTATGCTTCTCCCATGTGACCATTAGAACTGACTCCACCCATTCTCTTTAAGGTCTTGGTTGCAGGACCAGGCCAGCTTGCAGGAAGTAACAGTGCTACACCCTAGTGACAACTCAGAGAGCCCTTCCTGGACACCTTATGAGTATTTAGCTTTACCTGAGAAAGACAGGAAAGAGAAGAGGGGAAGAGGGAAAGAGACTGGTGAACAACCAGGGGCTACTTCAATCAAGCAGTGAATGGGAAGTTTCTCCACAAAAGACCAGTGTGCTGTGTCTAACTCTCACACACTAACTGATGGTGCAGACGGGTTCCTCTGACCCAGGCTTCTTTTGCAGAATCAGTGAACATTTTCTATTGGAGCTAATATATCTTCCCGTGTTCTTTAGAAGCAGGGCCTGAGATGAAGGACTTGGTACCTGTGAGTGTGGAAGAAGAGCTCTCAAAAGAAAAGAAATGGGGGACAGACAGCAGAAAACAGAGCACAGGGTGGAAGCAAATATACACTGTACCCTCCCTCTAGTTGAGGGGCCTCTAGACTAGAAACACAATGCAAACTTGGTCCTCCCTTGAGACACAAGGACTTTCCTTTTGTATTGCTGTATCCAACAATCAATGGGTACTTATTGGTGGAGCATAGCAGAGATAAGAATCATTTTTCCCTGTAGGATGGCCCTTTTGGGTAAGGCAATCCTCTGGAGAATGAGGCAGCCACTAGTCATTAGTGGCCAACACTTAGCGCAAAGCAGACTTTCACTCACCTGGAGACACACGGGACACCAGCAGAACCACAGAAACACTGTCCCTAACTTCAGGTGCCACCTAACGGTCTAAAAGTGACTACCCAAGATGACTCAGTGGTCACAGGTGCTTGCTGCCAAGCTCACGACCTGAGCTCTATCCCTGGAACCTGTGCTCCATAAAGAGAGAGCAATTACCACCCAACATCCTCTGCCCTTCATACACACACACCATAACACATGCACATACCCATTGATGAATATAAAAAATAGGAGTGGCTTCCTATCTACTTCTTCAGTTACACTTATTCTCAATACCTGTCTTATTTAGGGTTTTACTGGTGTGAACCATGACCGAGGAAACTCTTATAAGGACAACATTTAATTGGGGTTCTCTTATAGGTTCAGAGGTTCAGTCCATTGTCATCAAGGAGGGAGCATGGCAGCATCCAGTCAGGCATGGGGCAAAGGTAGCTAAAGTTCAACATCTTGTTCCAAAGGCAAACAGGAGAAGACTAACTTCCAGGCAGCTAGGATGAGGGTCTCAAAGCCTACCCCCACAGAAACACACCTCCTCTAACAAGGCCACACCTCCTACTAGTGCCATTCCCTAGGCCAAGCATATTCAAAGCACCACAATACCCAAGTTTCCATACCTAGAATATTAATCGTTCTTGTCCTATACATCCCAATTTTCTGTAACAGTCTCTTTGTCCACTGTTATTTCTTGATATTGTCACACATGTATCTTTCTTGATTTCATGATTTGAGATACAACTTTAAAACCCAGTCTGTTAGAAGTACATTTAAATAAGAGTTAACCAAGCACTGTGATCTATGCTTTAGTAGATTCTCCCAGATGGAAGCACATGACCTTTAAATGTAGATACTGTTGGGGATTTGTGCAGACAGTTTACGTAGCTTCGTGATGGATACTTCTGAAGCTATTCATTGCTAGGATTGAAAAGTCAGTATCAGTGGAGCATGGTGAACCTGTAGGCCCAGTGGTTGGAAGGGAGAGGCAGGAGGCTCAGGAATAAAGGTCATCCTTGGATAAATAGTGAACTTAATGCTGGCTTGAGCTATAGGAGACTATGTCTCAATGTGGACATTGATATACATATATATATTTATTAGTATCAACTTGGAGTTAATATGCACATATATTTGCTATTGATCTGAATTGTGTATCCTGCTATCTTAGCTATAGCTAAAATGTTGCAAATACTCACTTTCGGGAAATATAACTTCTGTTGATGTGGTTGCATTTTAGGAGGCCTGCAGACATACTCTTCGGATCAGATTCAGAACAATGGTCTTGTTGATGCTTTTGCAGCACTCTCCTCAGGAAATGCGGCGATCGCTCAGCACTCCATCCAGGTCAGGTTACTTACAATCACAGTCTAGACTGACAGATGCTTTGAGTTCTACATTCCTTTGGGCATTAATTGAAAATCCCAGTCTTCAGCTTGATGTCCAACATTATTCTCCAAGTGTAAGCTCCTTTGTTTAACTGAGGCAGTCGGCATTTAATTATTTTGTAAATATTTCTAATAAGTCCTCATAAGTGTTTGCGGACAAGCTCTCTTTGTAACATGATTGGTTCACATTGTCTTAGATAATCTACACATTTTCTAGGACAAGTGTGCAGATACCATGTGCCCTGTTTTTTCATTGCCTTTGTTCCTAAGATTTGCTATGACTTTCCTGTAGCGGAGAGACAGCACTTTGTACTGTGGAAAACCCATGTAGTCCATTCAGACTCCCATTTCTTGATCCTGAGTCTACCATTAACTGACATTGAGTAAAGAACCTTACCTCTCTAAGTATGGAGCAGAAAGCTGTGGGCTTGTCTGGTTCTAAAATGCCAAGAAGCTCAAATTATCTTTCAAATATCTTGAGCCTGGTTTGGAGAAGAACAAATGGACTTAAAGTACTCTATTAGAGTAACTGCAGAAACTGCACGTGGGATTTTCTCTTTTATTCTCCTTTCATACTTTGCATCCCAACACTGCAGTTTCTCCTCCCTCTTCTCCTCTCCTTTCCCCTCCCCCAGCCTCCCCCAATCACCTCCCTTCTCCTACCAGATCCACCCACCACCCTGTCTTCCCTTAGGAAGAGCAGGCCTCCCAGGGACAGTAAGAACTGGCACACCAGGCTCCAGTAAGAACCAGTGCGGTGCATACCATTACACCAAGGCTGGACAAGGCAACTCAGTAGGAGGAAAGAAGAAACAACCAGCAGAGTGTGAATCTCAGACTTTCCCAGTCAGAGTCTGAGTGGCCCTGGAGGAATAGTGCCATCAAACCTGGATGACAGGGTTCAACACAATAGGATTTGGGGCTAGCTGATGCCCTGTATTTCCAATCTGGGGAGACAGCAGTAGCTTCTATGTTGGTTCTCATGAAGGAAATTTTAAAATTCAAGGGCCTTGTTTTGCAAAGAAACAAATGTGTCCCAGAAAAGTAGTTCACTGCTGAAATCTCCCAGGCATTCCATGATTTTTTTTTTTTAATTTAAGAAAACTAACAGGGAGAGAGATGTTCTCATTTCCTAACCTACCATGAGAACAAGAGACCTTTACATCTAGACTCATTCATTATCTACCAGTGGGACCAGAAAGCCTGGCTCCAAGTCCATTATCTCTTCTAATAGGTATCAACTTAGACAGACTGAATTACTATGAAAGAGACAACCTCAAAAATCATGTTTTCTATGGAAGCTCATTCCTATTTCTATGCATCCTCTGTAGCAATCCCATTCCATCCCAACAGGCAATCTCCTGCCTGGTAGTTTATTTCATTCACCATGCCAAGAACTCCCATGATGCTTCACTTAGGAACTTGTAATTCTTTGTCATTTATATGATCTCTCAATGGGTTAGAAATGAGTACAGTCAGTCTTTGGGATTTAGTGCAGTAAGAGACATGCTAGTAAAGTACAATGGGCTGGCCATCAAAGGACAGCTAGGGAGAAAATGACATCAAAGATCACAGGAAGGTGGTTCACACGTCCTGAGAGACAGGTATCAGTGAAGGCTTTATGAAGAAAGTAACATTTGCACTGAATTCTGGAGGATCGGTAGACTTGGACCAGCAGGGAGAAGGAATGATGCCTGGAAGAAGCAAAGAGCATGAAGCCGGGAAGTCACAAACCCTTAGAGGGAGGTGGTCTTTTGAGTGGAGAAAGCAATATCGTGGCAACCTGAAGCTGGAATAGGGATTTAGAACTATATCCTAAATGATCCTAAACACCAAAGAACCCAAGAATATCTTCTGGCCTTTGAATTGACTCCTGGCAATCAGGACGGGGTGTGAGACCATGAGATGCACTCTGTACTGTCCAGGAAGTAAAGTGTTGATCTTCTCAACAGCTGGAGAGCAGGGGAGTTAATCTCCAGAATAACCAATGGATGAATGGCTCAGTGATCGTGGACAGCTCGGTGGGCAAGGACACCTTGTTTCTTATCACCTGGACAACGCATCCTCCCACAATATTTATCTGGGATCCCAGCGGAGTGGAACAAAATGGTTTTATACTAGACACAACCACTAAGGTGGCCTACCTCCAAGTCCCAGGCACGGCTAAGGTATGGAGTCAGCTTCCTTGCACACTAGACAAAATTGTTTTAAAAATAATTATAATTTTTTTTAAAAAGGAGTGATTATTGACTTCAGGAGAAAACAATGAAAATTCTTCATTCATTGAAATCAGCCTGGCAGTTAAGACAAGAGAAAGAGAAAGGTCATTTTATGTCCCTAAATGAAAGGGAACAATTGAAGTACACAGCAGTTGGGATAACAAATGATCCTTGATGCTGTGGGATGACGAAAACTCCTGTCCCTTGAAATCCCATGCCTTGGAAACTCTGGGCAGTGATCAGTGAGGATGCAGCCTCAAGCCTCATTATGCCTAACTAGGTTTATCTTGACTATGGGAGTCACATAGTCAGTCCAAACACACTCATATTTACCTTGATGGCTGAGAATCAGGGACATGCACATCTCAGACATGCTTGCCACACACTTTAGTCACAGAGGCATTGTTGTAAGTGGCAGTGAAGTTAGGTCTTTGACACTCACTGGAAATATCTGCATCTTTTCTGGACAGGTTGGCTTTTGGAAATACAGCATTCAAGCGAGCTCACAGACTCTCACCTTGACTGTCACTTCTCGTGCAGCAAGTGCTACACTGCCTCCTATTACAGTGACCCCGGTAGTGAATAAGAACACAGGGAAATTCCCCAGCCCTGTAACAGTGTATGCAAGCATTCGCCAAGGAGCCTCGCCTATTCTCAGGGCCAGCGTCACAGCCTTGATTGAATCTGTGAATGGAAAAACAGTAACCCTGGAATTACTGGATAACGGAGCAGGTAACCATTCAAGAAACTTGAACTTAGATCTTCTTCTAAGACACCATCACTGTGAGATGGCTAACAGGAACTGTTGTGCAGGCAGTTGGCAGCAAGGAACCTAGCACTGGGGCCCAAAGTGCTCTCTGCATGCTCATGTATGTCATATCTCAAAATGCTGAGAAATGTGAGGAAGGGCCCAGCCTTAGCCTCCACAGAGATAAAGTGCATTAGTGGTTTGAATTCAACAGGATCAGAGACTACACAGAACTTAATCCCTTCCAAACTAAGGGAAGAAATATGACAGACAAGTCCACAACCTCCTCAAAATGTATGTATGCACAGACAGACACCTTCATTTTTATGTTCACCACACACTTTTTAGGTTGGCAAAGAGATACTGTCATATCTTCAAACAGCAGAGATGAATTCCAACACAGGTCGAGATGATCACTATATCCATGTGGGCTGTAGGCTAAGCTTGCTCCCCAAGTGAAAAATTCTGCCCACTTTTCTTGCACTTAAGAAAGCTATAAGGAAGTAATGAATTCTGTATTTCCTTTGTAGAAGGTGTCTGTTTACTGTGACAGAACTATCTTTATTGGAATGAAATTTATAAATGAATTTTATACCTAAATATTCCCTGGGGAGGAAGTTTGAATTTTTCTTCCCCAATCATGTACATAGAACAATTTGATTTGGCTTGACAGGTAATTAGTGAGTTGATAGCTCAGGATATCAGTCATGACAGAGATGTGTGAAAGAACCTCTGATTTCAAAAGAAAAGGACAGTTCAGGGTGAGAAGATTTACATATAAGTATGTATATATGTACACATACAGTGTAAATAAGCATCAGGCTTTATTCTATACATAATCAAGCCTCATGGTCTCTTGTAGCTAATGCTCATTTTCTCCTTAAAATGCTAACTCACATATGGATTGGAAATACAGATATCCAGGGTGTTCATGGGTGCTTTCGTCTCTTTATCAAGGTGCCGATGCCACCAAGAATGATGGTGTCTACTCAAGGTTTTTTACAGCTTTTGATGCAAATGGTAGATACAGCGTTAAAATATGGGCTCTGGGAGGAGTTACTTCAGACAGACAGAGAGCAGCACCTCCGAAGAACAGAGCCATGTACATAGATGGCTGGATTGAGAATGGTAAGTGTCTGGCCATCCTCTGCTGTCCCGTGAGATGACAAAATACTCCATGTGAAAACCAATTAGGCAGGTCATAACTTTTAACCACTTTGGTTCCAAATCACATCATCTACAAGATAAAATATCACATCTCCATGTGATTCACTTTTTGTCCCACTGTGAAATGAACTGTCTTGGAGGTGAGAGAGGCCCCCTCCCCACCATGCACCTGTTACCAAGTGGGAGAAATATGCCTTTAAGAAATAAGACATTCCACGCCACTCTGGGTTTAAAACATTTGCCTAGGATCAGAGCAGGATTGAGAGCAATGGAGTCTAAAGACTCTAGGACCTGCCTTTGATATTATAACTAACAAAAAAATTGTTTTTAAAGTAGAATTTATGAGAAGGTAAATTCTGAATAATGCTGCAATGTGATCAAAATGGCTTTATTGAAGATGGGTTCTGAGAGCGCAATGGGCTGAGCAAGCCACTGTAGTGTTTGAAGCACAGAATTAGCTTTGTGCAAGTGTGAAGCAAAGTCTGCAATTGCTACCTGAACAAATTCCCAGGTAGCGACTGAGACAATTGGGTGGTGCATCTCTCCAATCTCAGCATCCAGAGATGGAGGCAAGAAGGTCACGGGTTTGAGACCAACCTGAGCTACATACTGAGACACTGTCCCCAAAGAAGAGAGAGAACATTGGGATTGGAATTCTTAATGTAAACTATTTCATGTTAAATTACCATCAAGTAAGAAAGACAAAGCACAGATATGAAAAATGTGAAAATTGCAGTGAAAATTGCAGTGAAAATTGCATAAATTAAACAATCAAGGAAATCCTCAAAAGTCGAGGAGATCAAGTACTGAATAAATGGGAGAGTATGCCACTCAAAATATTATCACAGTGACATGGGGCTTCTTTGGCTGATATCATGTTTAAACAGAGTCTAAACGGGCATTGTAGAAGACAGGAAAGCAACGGGCCAGTGAGATGGCTCAGTAGGTCAAGGTGCTTGCTGCTAAGCCTAACAATTGGAGTTCCATTCCTGGGCTCCACATGGTGGCAGGAGAGACTCCACTCCTGTAATTTGTCCTCTGACCTCCATATGCTTACTGTCTGCATAAATAATTAAATAAATAGGCTTTTAAATTAAAGACAACCAATGAGAGAAGAAATACAATTCTAATTTTTGTTTTGTTTTCCTATTACCAGGAAACGTCTGTCAGGTAAAGACAGGAGGGTCTCCCTTTGCCCATTTTCTTCTGATACAACCCAATTTGGGGTCTTGTTACCAGACTTTAAAGTGGGTTTTGTTGGCAGAAGGCAGGAAGAATGGGAAGGAAGGTCCAGGAGAAAATGGGAAGGCTAGAAAATGGGAACACTACTGGTGTTTTTCATATTTTGAATAAATTTTAACACAGGTGAAGTAAGAATGAACCCACCACGTCCTGAAACTAGTTATGTTCAAGACAAGCAGCTGTGCTTCAGCAGGACATCTTCAGGGGGATCGTTTGTGGCCACCAATGTCCCCGCAGCAGCTCCCATTCCTGACCTCTTTCCACCCTGTCAAATCACTGACCTGAAGGCCAGCATCCAAGGGCAGAACCTGGTGAACCTGACGTGGACGGCTCCTGGGGATGATTACGACCACGGGAGAGGTGAGACTGATGCAAGCAGACCCTAGAGAGGAGCTCACCCGCCAAGCAGAGGTTGTGCTGGGAGGAGGAGAAGACAGAAGGCGGGGAATCTCAAATGGCTTCTGAAATGAAAGGAACACGGTTTTTTAAATCTTAGAAGCCGGCCTTCTTAAGTAACAAGACATTTTTATGTAGGAAAAGAAAACTTCAGGATTTTGTGTTTCATTTTTGTCTGTCTGTTTGCTTGTTTGTTTGTGATGAATAAGGTTTTGTAGAGTTCCTAGAGAAGGACTGTGAATAGAGAGTAAATATCTTTGAAGGAAATTTCCCCACTTGCTAGACTTTGACTCTCAAATATAAAAGTTAGGTCTGGGGTAGAGCCTAAACTCCTCTGTTTCTAGAATGCGTTTATGAAATATATGGGCAGCTGTCTGACCTGAAGAACTAGAGTCTGTGTTTTAAGATCCTTATGAAATAGACGCTGTGTTTTAAGGTCCTCTGAGCATGTTAGTGTTCAAGAAACAACTAGCACCAACCTCCCTTCCAAGTAAAAGAATACTAAGCAATGAGCACCCTCCTTTCCCAGCCAAGCACCAGGCTCAGAAACTTTGACAGATGCTTTGAGCCATCATTGAACCAACTTTACTAAGAGTAACATGTGTGCACAGTAGGTGACAGCCCTTGTAAATACAGTTACTGGGTTCCATTCATCTGTTGTAACGTCATTGAGATGATGTAATTCCTAATAGTTTTAAAAGATTAAGACTTGGTCATTACAACCTCTCTCACTACTTTAATTTTTATTTTTTATTTAAGCTTCCAACTACATCATCCGAATGAGCACAAGTATCGTTGATCTCAGGGACCACTTCAACACCTCACTCCAAGTGAACACTACCGGTCTTATTCCCAAAGAGGCCAGCTCTGAGGAAATCTTTGAGTTTGAACTGGGAGGCAACACTTTTGGAAATGGCACAGATATCTTCATTGCTATCCAGGCTGTGGATAAGTCCAATCTGAAATCAGAAATCTCCAACATTGCACGGGTGTCTGTGTTCATCCCCGCTCAGGAGCCGCCCACTCCCGAAGACTCAACTCCCCCTTGTCCTGACATCAGCATCAACAGCACGATTCCTGGCATCCACGTGCTGAAGATAATGTGGAAATGGCTAGGGGAAATGCAGGTGACACTAGGTTTGCACTGAATTTTCAGGCAAGAAACCAACCAGTCATTCCTTTCACTTTCAGTCATTTTCTAAAAATGTACTTTAGACTTCCTGTAGGGGGCGGTATAGTAACACACAAAGCTGTAAAACTGGGTCTGGGTGCATTAAAAATTATATGTTCAAATCAAAAAGTTTTATCACTGCTCGGTCTTTGGATGGTAATTTGAATGCTTGCAAGTGTTGCTTGTATCAGAAGACGGGAGTAGGTTTGAATTTGTCCTAAGGAACTCAGCCAGCTAAAAATAAGATTCAATTGCAGTTAATCTACTAACCAGTAAACTATCCGAAATGCCTACCAAACGATTTAAATACAAGAGTTCTGGTTTCTTATTTAGGACCTTGGACTAACATCAGCAAGAATGTGTCTTCTTTTCTTCTCATTCTCATTCATCTGAATGAGGATGAGATAGTTATGGAAGGGAGAAATTACACATTGGAGGTCCCATTGGGTTTAGAAATGCATACTATGTGCCTGACTGCACATAGTCAGTGACGCTTAAAGCCACAGTGGAAAGAAATGAGAAGAGGTAGGTAGATTCAGGGTGAGTGATAAAGAAATTATAATATATTTCATAATCTTTTTTTTTATAAAGATTCTATTAGCAAGAGGAAGGGAATGAGCCTGGTGTGGGCTTTTGAAACCTCATATCCCACCCCTAGTGAAATACCTTTTCCAAAGGCCATGCCTAATCTTCCCAAAACAGTTCCACCAGCAAAGGACCAAGCGCTTAAGTATGGGAGCCTATGGGAGCCACTTGTATTCAAACCACCGCAACAGCTTACAAATATGAGCTTAATTAACGATACTCAGTTAAACCCATGGATGATGTCCAACTGCCAATAAAGTAGGCAATTATTTCTACAGACATCCAGGAGGTATGTCTTTACTTTCAGACCTTCCTTATAAGAAAACAGACTTTTAGGGCAAGCAAAGTCACAAGTAATAGTGAAAAGCAGATAAAAGAGATTTATTCAGTGTCCAGCACACTGGGAAACAAAAGAAGTCTAGGGGTCGTCCCCCTCATTACCATATTCAAAGCACTAATGTGGGGTTTCATTTAAATAGGAGGTGGAGTCTGGGTCAAGATGTGGCCCTGTCCATCAGTGATCCAGGATTGTCATTCATGCAAAGTGCTCTATGAGCTGTCAAATCTGGGTTCCAAGAGACAACTCCTTCCTCTAGCAAGAACCAAGGCTGGGAAGCCTTTCCCTTTTTCCAAAAAGAGACTCTGAAAATTCCAATTCTTTAGGGATTGTCTTTTGTTTTGTTTGAATTAGGATGAAATTTTATTTTTATTAGATATTTTCTTTATTTACATTTCAAATGTTATTCCCTTTCCTGGTTTACCCCTGGAAGCCTCCATCCCATCCCCCTCCTCCTGCTTCCATGAGGGTGTTCAACCACCCACCCACCCACTCCCACCTGCTTGCCCTGGCATTCGCCTACACTGGGGGCATCAAGCCTTCACAGGACCAAGGGCCTCTCCTCTCATTGATGTCCAATAAGGCCATCCTCTGCTATATATATGGCTGAAGCCATGGGTCACTCCACTTAGTTAGGATTACGACTGCTGTGGTAAAAACCATGATCAAAAAGCAAGTTGGGGAGAAAAGGGCTTATTTGGATATCACTGCTTGTCATTGAAGGAAGTCAGGGCAGGAACTCAAACAGGGCAGCAACCTGGAGTCAGGCCCTGATGCAGAGGCCATGGGGGTGTGTGTGGGAGGGTGCTGCTTGCTGGCTTCTGTCTCATAACTTGCTCAGCCTGCTAAAGAACTCAGGACTACCAGCCCCAAGAATGACACTACCCACAATCACCAAGAACATGCCCTACAGGCTTGCCTGCCGCTGAATTTTGTGAAGGCATTTTTTTTTTATTAAGGCTCTGTCTTCTTCAATAACCACAGCTTATATCAAGTTGATATAAGAATAAACAACACAGGGATCAGTTTCAAGTCTGAAGGCAGCCAAAAGAGCTCGGATGTCTCTTTAAATATTTTCATTCATGCCAGGATGGTTACACAGAATAGTAGTATCATCCCGTAAGGTAATTGCAGGTGCTTTTGCCAACCCAGTGAACAGAATATCAGGAATCAATTCTCTTGATCAAAGTGCAAATACACAGTGAGCCACATGGCCGGTGGGAAGGCTACCTTAAGTCCCATGAACAAGGGAGTCTGGGATTCTAGTCCAGTACTGTAGAACGTTCTGTAGAACATGGCTGCAGTAAGTTTTGTCTAAGAAATGTCTAAAAGATCATTGCACCCATTGCAAAAAATAAAAATAAAAATAATAAAAATAAAAATGAAAGCTCTTTCCTATGTAATAATGCAGATCCATTTTGCCACAAGCTGCCCAGTAATTCAGAGCTCTTAAGAATGGTTTGCTTTGCTGGGTTCTACTTTCTATCCTGTGTCTGCTGACTCCATCCCCCGTCTCCCAGAAGTCAGCTGTCTATGAAGATCCTCACTATTCCAGTGTGCATTCTACTGAGTTCACCCAAATAGAAAAGCGAACTCCCAGTAAGTGACATTTATAAGGGACACGGCATTTTCCCAAATGACATGATTTTCAAATAAAAGCCTTTGTCCCACCTGGGTTTTGCCCTCTAGATTTGTGGCTTTAACTCATGTCCCCTCTGCCCCACTCTCTGCCCTCTTCACTGGCCTCAGCTTGCATCAAAAGAGACTGTGCTTCCTCTCAAGGACTACGTCCCAGGGGAAGAGGCACAGGA
This sequence comes from Mus caroli, assembly GCF_978045245.1. NCBI lineage: Eukaryota > Metazoa > Chordata > Mammalia > Rodentia > Muridae > Mus > Mus caroli. The sequence continues at coordinate 14,979,226 of NW_028227258.1, forward strand.
CATTCGCCAAGCTTCTTCATGAGGCTTTTGATCTGGGTGTTACACAAAAAAAGCTTGTGTGTGTGTGTGTGTGTGTGTGTGTTCCATGATCGTGGTGTTCACCCAAATAAGGGTGAGCATTGATGGTGCTAATAAAACCAAAGATACCCAAAAAGTCACTAAATCCTTTGAGTATCACTACAACGCCAGGTGTCCCCACACCATTGGCAATCCTTTGCCTGCTCTTCCTTCATTCTTTCCGCCTTCCATCCTTTCACCTTCCCAAAACCTTGCTAGGATGAGGACAGACTTGGCTGGGGATCCAGCATGGGCACTGTGGTCACTACTTCCCCTAACCTCCACCAGAGACAGTTCTCCAGAAATTCACTCTTTCCCTGAAATTAATGGAGCAGAGGGAAGCATCCACCAACTCTGTCACCCATGGGATCCAAATGTCCCCTGATGTCAAATACTGATCCCACAAAACAAACCCCTGTTGGGGACAGTCTGGGACCTAATCATGATGAGCCCAGAGGTTAAAGAGTAAGATGCAAACAGCAGTATAGCAAGGCATGATGGGAAATAAACCAAATGCTGTCCAGAGGCTAAGAGCCTAAGCCCATGTTTGAGACACAGAGGATGCTGGTCAAGTGAGAACATCTCAGTACACATAGTCAACATTACTTCTATTCTACCTTATAAAAGTCTGCTTACACCCTCCATGCCCTTCAAATTCTCCTTGTCCGTTTACTGTTAACAATATTGTCCTGAGAGTGGAGAGAATTCCCCAGGTGCCAGGAAATTCCCTTGAGCATGAGATCCAAAACAAACAAACATAGAACCAATCTGCCCACTTGCACCTGTTGCCTAATGGTGATTTATAGTGATAAATATCCAAAGCTGTTTATACAAGCAAGTCTTCCCTCTGAAGCTAGCAATCCAAGAACTGGATATTCTTTCAAGGGTTCTTCTGAGAAGGCCTTATTCCATTGAGGTAAAACAGAAAAAAAAAAATAATAACCTCAGAGATGCTCCCACCAGGGGCTAGCATCCCATCTTTGAGGAGCTTAGTCCTGAGCGACAGAGAGACAACCCAAAAGGTAGGTTCTAACTCCAGCTGAGAAAGGAGTGCAGAAGAGTTGGGAATTCAAACCATAATTTCTAATTCTCCTGTACTTATTATATTCAGACTCATGAATGGATGCCCAGATAGTGGTGATGATGATAATGCTGAAGACGAAGATGATGATGATGACAACGACGACCACGACAACAACAACAATGATGGGCATGAGACTTGTACTACATTAGCTCTCTCTGGGGACTCCGAGGAGACCAGAAGTCTGCCTGTCTCCCCTGCAGAGGCCTTCACACTTATTTTACCAGTTGGGATTGTCCCTTGGACTCCATGCTGTGACACAGTCTCCAGAACTGCCCTAACAGATTTCAACAATCTAAAACAAACAAACAAACAAACAAACAAACAAAACGAATCTTTTCCTAAACTGCCACCCAGTCCTGGTACAAGCTGTGTGATGGAGACATAGAGGGTGGAAGCTTAAATGATAATACCATCCTCCTGAAAGATGTGGAGACATCCTCAATAAGAATCAAGAGAATGCTCTATCAGTGTATTATATACAGGCTACCCACACAGACTGGAGGCAGGCAGGGCTATGCAAAGAAAAAAAAAAAAAAAAAACGGAGAAATGTCTGCTATCTGAAACGATCCCGTTTGTGGTCTAACCCTGCTTTTAAAGCAGAGACTGAAGGGAAGCTGGGCTGAGGTGATGTTCTTCTGCACCCTGAGAGCTCTGCTCATCTTTGTATTCCCCCAGCCATCCCGGGTTGCCAGGGGGAAAGATGTCAGCCCTACCAGCCACAGAGAGGGTGGCACTCTCTAGCATTCTTCTGCCTGCACTTTCCCCTTAAGGAAAACACCAAATGGGAACAAGAGTCTTCTCACTCACAGACTTTCAACAATGCAGTGGAAGCTAGAACCTTCCCTAGGATCCATCCCAATTTGCCTTTCACAGAAAGCCTGATATCTCGCTGTACCCTCATGGAATGAAAGACAACGATTCTGGAGGTAGCTAAAATGCACGCAGATGAACAATTTAGTTAAAGTGCCAAAGTGCCCAGGGCTTCCAGGTTAGGAAGTCACTGACTAGGATTAGAGCAACCCACTATCACACCATAGGTATATGACAATGGTATAAAGCTTCACTACAGAGATAAATATTATACTTACAACCTGTTGACTATGACAAGAAGGGAAAGCAATCCTGCCTTGAAGGGAGAACAACCCTGCCTTATCTTCTGACAGGCTTGAGAATTCAACCGTCCATTCAATATACTGTGCTCGAATTACACCATAAACCCTGTGCTAGCTGCCAAGGGCACAAAACAGTAAGTGAGCTAAAAATGTCTCAACCTCGGAGAGGATTATAGACAGTAACGCATACACAGACAAGCACCGATGTGACCAGAGTATGTTATATGCACATATGAATTTGTCAAAGAATAAAAGTAATTAAAAATGAGCAAGCAGTAGCTAATGGGAAATATGTAGGCAAGAGTACAGAGAAGGCACATATGAGCCCAATATTTTGTTACCTAAGATGCACATAGCATATGCCAGAGGGATGATGTTTCTATTTTAAGGATGTATGGCTACAAGTAGAAAAGAAAAACAAAAGAACAAGAGAAGAAACAAAGCAAAATTATTCTTCCATTTCACCAAATTTTGCTGCGTTGTTTGTTTGTTTGTTTGTTTAGAATAAGACATGTTGGATACACAAGACACCAACTGTTCTCTGGAATAACTCTAAAGATCTAACTCTTGTTTGGTTATTTTCCTGGAGGCTTTTTTTCAGGATTTTTTTATGTCTTGCTCTTTGAAACATGATCTGACTCTGTTACCCAGCCTAGCCTCAAACCTGTGCCGACCATCAATTCCACCATCAATTCCCAGTGTGCTGAGATTATAGCCTGTGCAAGGACACTCAGCTAGGGATAGGATTCTCATTTACTTTAAATCAATCTGGAGATCTCAGAGTCAGTACAAGCAAGAAAGGAGACAGGAAAAAAACAGACAGACAGGAAGAAACTCTTTTTAAACTCACGTGTTAATAAACCACCTGATATGTGGGCCCAAATTAACTCTGAATGGCCTTAGAAGAAAATCTCCCTAGAGAATGAATCTTGCAGGTAAGCTGACAGCAGTTCCAGGAGGTTTAGAGCAAAAGTTTACATACCCAGACAAATTGAGCAAGTGAAAAACGCAGTTACTCTGTGGGTAAAACCTCATGAACCCCATTTCTCAGAGCCCAGAGCTCAGCAGAAACCCACTGAATGGTTCTTCCCGTGTCAACCCCACTAGAGATGGACCTTCCGCAAAGTTCCAAAGCAATTCCAGGTCAGCAGGGGGAAAATGAAATCCTATGAATCATTATTATCAGCACAAGTTGTTAATGTGTCTCTATTTTCTGTCTCATCAAACAACGAAGGCCAGGTTCAAATGTAAAAGCCTCTTGGTGTCATACTGGCACATGGCAGCTCAGAACAAGATGGGCCCCAGTGTTTGCTCTTTTCTTCCTATCCCTATCCAATGCACAGTCCCCATTTCCCAAGGGGGAGGTTGGTTTTGGTTTTGAGACAGCATCTTGCTATATATGCTAAATGGATCTTGACCCCATGGAAATCCCTTTGCCTTAAACTCTTACTGAAATGAACTGCCACGCCCAGTTTCAATGACAGTACGAAATGCAGTTTATATTCATTTGTTTATTTTTAAATTTTCACCCATGTACACACCGTATTTTATCATATGCACCTGCCATTAGTCCCTCCTACCTTTTCTAGTGTCCTACACACCATTGGTCACCCATCTTCATGTCCTCTAGATATTTTTGTCACCTATAACCCCAAGTCCAAGAAATACTGCCCATATGCATACGGATGTCGGGCCAAAGCCACATTCCAAGTGGTAAGAGTGTCTAATATGCATGTATACAATGCATATTTCATAGCCCACACCTGCATGTGTACTTTGGCCTAACAATGAAAATATTATACAAAACTGACTTAAGTAATTTTACTATCCTCGATGTGTTGCTAGATTTTGGCCATTATGACAGCACATGGAGGTTCCAATACATTATTTGGGAGAGCATATTGGAGAATAAAGTAATTAACATCATGGTGGACAGGAAGTAGAACAGAGACATGAAGGTCCAAGGAAAAATGTGCCCTTGAAAGATGCCACCTGTGATCTTCTTCCTCCTTCAGGGCCTGATCTCCCATAAAACATCTATTCATATTTTGAATCCACTGATTAGATCAGAGTCCTTATCATCTGGCCATCCCTGGAAATGGCTTCACAGACACACCCAGGACTGTGCTTAACTAATCTCCCAGGTAGCTTCAAACCCAATGGTGCTGACAATCAATTAACCACCCCCCTTTATATGGGCACACTCTACCTTTTGCCTGCTGAAAACTATGACCAAGAAAAAGAAGTATGGGCCCTTCTGTCTGCCCTTATATACATTAATTTTCGTGAAGTAGTTGACTGACACATAGAAGCGACACAGTGAAAAGAAAGGTACACGCCCTTAGTTGTTTGCTTCTTTCTTAAAATGTCATTTCATTCTTTCTGGGTCTGAAGTTCTGCTTTGAACTGGACATGTGACTTCTCTGAGTGTCCGAAAATCTGCTCACGTGGTTCCTGGTTCTAGGCACATATTTGTCTTTGAGTCTCTCAGCTCCCATACATTTTAGGTCCATGTGAATTCTGAATAAATGAGCACTGTGAACCTACATGTAAATGACAAGGCAAGGAACAACATACACATACACACAGACACTAACACACAACACACATGCATGCACACACATACTAACATAATGCACACATGTTACACCGAGACACACAGAGGGAGAGTCAGGGGGAGATGAGATTCCCCTCTTCTTAGGCACAGTCTCCTGGCCCTATAAGATACAAATTAAGAGGTAAAATTGTTAATAATTTCAAGACAACTACAGCAGAACATTAAAACAGTAGACTCTTGTGGGAACAGGAATGCATAGTATATTAGACGTCGTCAGTCTGAAGCACAGGAAATTAGTCCTAAGAAAACACAGACCAGGAAGGGCAGACATAGAGCCAAGCATAGGAAAGAAAGTCCTTCCAAAACTGCTTCCAGGAGCAACTGAGACTTAGAATAAAACACACTGCTTGCAGTCTCTTTGGGGAAGAGATTAAGCCACATCCACCTTGAAGTTAGCTTGACTCTGGAGACCAGACTCTTGGAATAGTTATCCTTCCATCTCTCTGGAATCAGAAAGCCAATCACAAGCTGGTGCCAATATTGGAGATGCCTCCGATTTTCAGCCAAGTAGCATTTTCAGTTAATTCATTGATACCACAGTCACAATTACAGTGGTGCCATGAATGAGATCTGAGCTTAATGAAGGACAACAGTTATTTTCTTTGGTATTGATGGTTATTTGAAAAATAATCATATTCATTATTGCTTAGATATAGTAATCAGTATAAGTAGTAATTGCTGACTGCCCAAGGCTTCTGCTAAGACACCTCATTTTCCTTCACAGAAATTCTATGAGGTCCCCAATGTCATTGACCAAGTTTGTTACATCAGGAGATAGAGTCTGGGAGTGATTCAGCAAATTAACTGAGGTCACACAGTTCATCAATGGGCTGAACCAGGGGGTTCTACTACTTTAAACATATGTCTTTATTTGGATGCATCTCTATGAATTTAAGTCCTACTTGCAGGCAGGTGGGACTTGTCACTGACCAGACAAGGTCATTGAAATCTATTTCTAGAATAATAGTATAGAGAACTTTTAATATTTTTAAAATTTATCTGGCATCAATGAAAATACAAGTTATAGCTGATATTTATTAATTTACTTCCTAGGAAAGACTTTTTAAATACTGTTGCTATAGATATCATTTTTTTTTATCAGCTAGCCCAGTTGCCAAAGGCTAGGATCTTGTAGGTGCAGGAAACATTTTATCTTAATATTTCCATATACAAGAAACATTTAATGGAGTTCCACCTGAAGAAATAGTTTACAATTACTGGAATATCCTGTATGCTTTTTTTAAAAAATAGGTGTTTACACTGATGAACAACCAGGTGCTTGAAAAGAAGCCAAACCCCTTACTGACTCACTGAAAGAAACTGTTCTTTGCATAGCTGTTGAGTTCAGCATTATGAATCATCAAATTACTAACAATGTTCAGAGTTCATTGGCTGTCTTTCCTGTTTGTTTTGCTATCTGTTTTGAAGCTAGGTAACAGGGTGATGGAGTCTACTAGCTAAAATAGTTGCTAGTTAATTGTCTCTGTAGTTTGTTTCCTCCTCTGTTTTACTCCAGGGTTGAGTCAGACCTACATGCAAACACTGAACTAAATACTCCTGCCTAGTAGTGAATCAGTATCCCTGAATACTAAGCAGTACGTAAGTATCAAAGGTAACAAAGAGAAGATCCCAAACACTGGAACTGATTCATTAATAACCACATCTGAAAATGGAGAAAGCTTTTTATCCTGATTATCTGTGTGCTGTGAGCAATTAAAACAATTGGCAATAGCAACAGCATCAAAATTCATATTATCAAATTAAACAGAGATTCACTTTTCACACCAACAAAGTATCCTTAGAGCTTTGTAGAAGTAAATGCAAGGACTATGCTCTCATCTGCAATCTCTTGGACCACAAATGAGCTGCCATCTTCCTAAAAAGCAGCTGGTAATATTAAGGTCCACAAAAGTCTTTAGCCCTGGACATATCAACTTGTGACCATATATGTATCATAAAGAAATAGCTAAAATTATAATAATGTTCATAGAGACAAGATTTGAAAGATCTCAAATGAACATAATCTTAATATTTACTCATATAATAAAATTCTTCATTTAAAATTGGATTTATTAAATAGTTTCCAGGCATAATAAAATGACTTGAAATGCATATATAATCACTAATTATGTAAATTAGGAAAATATGTTTCTGTATTTAACTTGTACACTGGTCCCAGGGGAAGCACTAAGCAGTTTCAACATTTCATCAACCTTCTCATTCCAAGTAGGTGTCTCAGTGGGTTGTCAGCAACACATTATACAGTGTTTAGATATCTTGTTTTAGCTTTTTCTTGATGTTTTAAGTTTAAATGTGTGTTGGGAGGTGGGGTCAGTAATAGTCAATTAAACTTTTTTAAACCTTTGGATGTTCCAAACTAAAACAACAAATATGCATGGCTTAACTATCCAAACAGATGTTTGCACACATAGCGAGAAAATCATCTGTATGCTACAAAATTCAAAACACACCCAGAAAGAAAAGAGTCATATTCTAAAGTCATATATCATTTCTAGAAAGAGAGCCATTAAGATAGTATACATTAAAACTTTGGGCTAAACTAAACTTCAGTTATCTGTAAAATTCAATGACATTATTACATAAATCAGGGGACTCCTAATTTGTGCCAGACAATGGAGCTACCACACACTCATACAAACAGTAACAGACCAGCCGAGCTGGGTTCTCCCGCAACTGCCTGTGTGAATGGTCTCCCCACACGGTTCTATATGGAAGCTGGACACATGAGGACCAGGTTGTTCTTGTCTGGGACCATCTCATTCTTCCAGGAAAAAAATCCAAAAATATCTTGCGATCAAGTCTTCATTTTTCTTTACATAGAAATAAAGTCTGGAAAGAATTCTTCCATAATTAAAATTAATTAACCTAGTTATTTCTCTTCTCCTGTGTGTGTGTGTGTGTGTGTGTGTGTGTGTGTGTGTGTGTGTAATTCAATGTATATGTACAAGAAGAGAAGATTTGCAAATACAGGAAGCCCATATTAACTTGAGATACATATGAATGCTTCCCTCTATTCTTTCCAGAAAATGCTTTGATGTCATCATGTAGAGGCCATGGGACAGAGGACCTAATATTTCACACTTGGCGACCAACTGACATAGGTCACTTAGATACTGAAGGGATCATTGACTGATATCTCTAAAGAATCACCCTGGGAGTTATCACAGTCAATACCCAACATGTAAAGTGGGATCATATGGGATACAGTGAAAGTAGCCCCAGGACGATGCCTGCGACTTATACAAACATCTATGAGCCAAAGAATGAGCACGTGAAGTGAGGAAAGTAAATTTCCTATAAAAATTATAAAGGAAGCTTAAATTGCTATGTCCTTGCATGTGTGACAAACTATCCCAAAGGAAAATACTGAATTTTTCTCCTTAAAATTTCCTACAATGGACATAGTGCTACACACCTTTAATCCCAGCATCCTAGAAGCAGAGAGAGGTAGATCTCTATAAGTTCAAGGCCACCCTAGTCTTCATAGTGAGTTCCTGGACAGCCAGGAGTGCATAGAGAGACTCTGTTTCAAATAAACCAATAAATAAGTAATGAATAAATATATCTTTAAATTTCACCAGATGAAAATTTCCAAACTTGTCATAATTTTTTCTAAGTAAGCATGACTTAAAATAACTCCTCCTATCACATGACATCAGTGTTGAACTTTCCAGCCTCAGGAGAAATGGAGAATGACTGTTCCCTGCAAATTCATCCTGATCCCCTCAAACTCCAATAAGAATACAAATCGTTTGGGGAGCTTTTTAAAAATACTGATCTAGGTCAGTAATTCCAAAGGCCTGGGACTCTGTTTTGAATGAAGCTCAAGGGATACCGAGAGCCTCATCTTGAGAATCAAGGGTTGATCCCATCCCCCATGGCTTAAACTCCCTGCCTTCTTCTTGACATCTCACCAGGGTGAACACCTTGAGTCAGGCAGATGAGTGTCTTCTCTTGGCTACAGGTAATTCACTTGGGGTGGGTGACTCAGGGAAGGCTGTCCAGTGATCTAAGCATGGGGAAGAAGATCTGTCTCTGGCAGCAAAACTGTGTGATATGAGCTTCTGATATGGTCTCTGTTCACTTGTTCTGATAACAGTGAGGTCGTGAGGCCAGGAGATGGGCAGAAACTTGACTATATGCATATCTCTAGTTTCCACAGTTACTCTCAGCCTGACCCTTGCTTTTGCAATATCATGTGATGAGTTTCTAATTCCTTTTATGCATATAAATTCATTTAGTTTTCTGTCTCATGCAACCAAAAGAGTGATGTCTAAATATTACTCAGATGATATAATTAATAATTTAGAAAGCAATTTATCTTCCATTTTAAAAAACTTAGCAAGCCAGTCATTGTAATTTTATACAGATAGGCTGCTTCCTCAATTTTGTTCTGGGTCTTAATTCTGTTTCATAGCTGTAACCAAATGCCCTAAAGAACAGCTGAAGACAGGAATGGTTTGTTTGGGTTCATGATTTCAGAGTGTTGGGTCTCTTGTTTCTTTATCCCATGCCTTTGGAACATCATGACAGTGGAAGTTTACAGCAAGAGTCTTCTCCTAGTAGTAGGCAGGAAACAGGAACAAGAAGGAACTTGAGAATCGGTATAATCTTCAAGGTGTGCACCAAGTTACCTCGCACCTCCTCTTAAGGATTTCAGAACCTCATAGAACAGAGAGACTCTTCATTCAATACATGAACCTTAAACTGTAACAGTTGTAGCACTACATGTTCTAGCATTTGGGATATAATATCTATTTGGATTTATTTAGGCTAGAGTCTCCTTCTATATGTTTTTGCCTTCTAATGGCTTATAGCTTAGCCAGAAAGGCCAACAAATAGTTAATATAGTGTAATAAATTATAGGAACACAAAGGAGAAAACAACTTTGATGAGACAGTGTCTCATTGAAATCTGAAAGAAGATTCCAGTTGAATGGGAAAGGAAAATAAGCAAGAAAAATGTTCCCTTTAGTAAAGTATGAATGATTCAAGCCAGAAGCATGAAGACAGCCAAGTCAGAGGTAAGAAGGCCACGGAATAGTAGCTAAGCTGTAAACCCATAAAAGCTCTGAGTAGCCTACCAAAATCTTGGACTTTAATCTTCAGCAATGCACGCTGGTTGTAAAGCATACCAAGGAAACAGGACCATCTTTGCATCGTAACAAGGGTGCTTCCCAATCCAACATGAGGTATCAGGAGAGAGACTCAGTTCTGTCACAGCAGAAAACTACAATCTTTGAGGTAGAGAGCTATTGTGCCAAGATATTTATAGTAAGGACAATGAAAAATTTTATGGACAGTTGATTTTGTCATCTCGCTCACAGTTGTCAACACAGCATCTTTCTTACAATTTGTTGGATATAAGGTTTATTCTCCCTTGTCTTTGTCAACTTCCTGGCTCTTTTGTATTGATTCAATAGTGATCAAATTCTAAGGCCTATCATCCCACTCATCTGCTCAGCTCCAACAGACATGCATTATCACTGTCTTGTCTATCTCTACAGTTTACATTGCTCATTCACAGAGGAGGATCACAGATTTTTACGTTGTTAGTCATTGCTTGTTCAGACCAAAAAGTTTAATTACTTACTGACATCTATTTACTTCCTATATCTTGTTGATTATAAAATTTCCTGATAAGTAATTTCCTCAAAGAGTTCATTCCATGCACATTAGGTGGCCTGAGGCCTAATATTTCTGATATTATTTCTATCTCATGCCTGTATTTAAGTGATCATTGGAGACAGCTTTTAAAACTAACTCCTGAGCTTCTTGAGTCTAGAGTTGCTTTTGAGAAACCTGAACTGGGGTGCATTTGATCACCATTCACATACAGAAGATGGCTGAAGCCATGTGTAGATGTGAGCTCACCCCCTAGACAGAAGCGGAGAGCAAGTACGAGCACTTGAGGAGAGCTGTCATTGAAGAAAGGGACAGAGAAAAAGATACTGGAGACTAAAGTGACAAGGAGTAGCCAGGGGATTGCCAATGCAATTAGAGCATGTTCTGAATATAGCAGTCAGGGTCAAATGAGGAAATGGCCAACAACAAGTACTAAGAAGGGGTCTAGTAAGGTAAGCACACCAAAATGATCATGAGACAGCAAATGAAGGTTCTAGGTTTTCTTTTGAGGGCAGCAGATCCTTTTCATATGAGAAGAGTGTGTCTTGTTTCCAGACACTGGGGAAGGAGTAAAGAACTAGTGAGGTTTTAGTTCATGACCTACGATCTCCATAACTCTTTGGCCTCTGTGGCAAGACAGAATGTTGTGCTATCCAAGATGCAAAGAGAGAAAAGAAGGGATCATGACGCCACTCTCATCTTTCAAGGGTATGGCCCCAATAACCTAATTTCCTCCCACTAGGCCCCACCTCCTAAAGGTTCTACAACTTCTCAGTAGAACCAGAAGTTGATGATCAAGCCTGTAGCATTCGGGCATTGCAAGGAGTCACTTTAAGATATAAACCACAATATGTGGTGTGTTCGTGTTTTCTGCTGCAGCCATTGATCTCAGTGTCTGTTTTGCACATTCATCTACGACCTCAGTGAAGTCAAGACTGTATTTACTTTATACTTATGACAGAGTTGAGTTTACAGTCAACACAGACACAGTAAGTTTATGTTGAACTATTGGCAATTTCAACTTCCTGGAGTTCCATGCCTAATAACCAGCCTACCTAACAGCAAGCTACCTAATAAAGGAAAGAGAGGGTTAAGGTAGTTAACACAAACATGTAAGATAACTGATAAATATTAAACCTTCATCCTCTCAAGTCCTTGAGTGCTCTCAATACGGTAAAATACACAGAACATAAAGTTCTCCCTCTGAGCCTTTCAAAGCACATATCCACGGCATTAAGCACATCCACACTGTTACGAAGGCATCAGCCTGATTCACCATCACCTCAAGCTGAAGCACCATCTCTATTAAACAATAGCTCCCTCTTCCCAGCCCCAGCCCCTGCCCCTGACAACCACTAACATCCTTTCTGCCTCGGAATCAGAGTGCTCTCTGTGAGTAGACAACCAACATCCATCCTTGTACGACATTGTCAAGGCTCATCCTCAGTGTAGCATGTGTGAAGACTTCCTTCCTTTTGAAGGCTGAAAAATATTCCATCATAAATGTCCTCTTCCATTTAGTCATAAGTGGACACTTTAGCTGCTGCTGGGAATGATAAAGCTATAATCATGTGTTCAAATATCAGTTCATGTTCCTGATTTAATTTACTTTGGTATATACCCCAAATGATACTGCTGGGATATATTATGAAGAATCACCATATATTTTCTTAGGATGTCTGCAATACTGTTACCAGAAATGCACAATGCTTTTATTTTATGTGTATCCATACTGATTTTCTGATTTTATCTATCATTTATTGATTATCTATCTATCTATCTATCTATCTATCTATCTATCTATCTATCTATCTATCTATCTTGTGTGTGTGGTCATGTTTGCAGGCACATATGCACATGCATGCAGAGACCTGAGACAAAATCAGCTGTCATTGTTTTTTAAGAGAAAAAAAACCCTTCACCTTTATTTTCTGTTTTGTTTTATTTTTGACAGTCTCTCATTGGCCTGAAACTAGTCAAGTAGACTGGCCTGCCCAGCTCCAAATCTCTCTCTCTCTCTCTCTCTCTCTCTCTCTCTCTCTCTCTCTCTCTCTCTCTCTCTCTCTCTCTCCATTGTTCTGAGAGCATTAAACTCAGGTCCCCATGCTTTCACGGAAAGCACTTCACCAACTGATCTATGACTACATTACGCCCTTTATTTCCGTTTTCAATATGCAGCTATTCTAATAAGTGTGAAGAAGTACTTCATGGTGAAGCTCTTTACTTTACCATTTTAGAAACTCTGACTTCTTTCCAAACATCATATTTGTTATAAAAAGATGATAAAGTGTCAGTCAGCCCACAAAGGAAGCTGACATAATTCTCTTCAATTAGGTTTACTCTAATGAAAGAGCCTTGAGGACATGAATGGGCCTTGAGGAAGAAGAAAAAGCACTAGACAGAAACATTATAATTTACAGAGATAGCTGAGCAGAAGGGATCTTTAGAGGGAAGGAGAGGCTTCCCTGAAAGCCTGAGGATGAACTCCATCAAGGTGATAATGAGAGAGACAAAGAGAGACAGAGACAGACAGAGAGAGCTGGAGATAGAGACAGATGCAGAGACAGAGGTAACCATGGGAGGAATAGCAGATAAAGGCCAGAAAAACCTCTTCAGGGAGCAGCTTCATTTTTAGACCAAATCTCCAAGCACTCTCCCTAAGGGGCCCCAGAAAAATCCCCAGAACAAAGGAAATGTCTGACCCTTTATAGTGTTTTAGGAGTAGTGGGAAGTTTCACATCATGTGATTTAGTTCAACATAGCATAAGTGATAAGAATCCTGGGGGAGTCAACTGCCACAAACTTAGAGCTGACCATCATTCAACTCTATCAGAGTTAATGAGCAGGGTGCCATGGCCTGATCAGGCTGTGGGTTCAGGCTTGTTGGTGCAGGTCTGTGTTCTTACAATACTCTTGCCATTCTTGAATCCTGCACTGAGATTCCTTTAAGGTTCATGAGTAAAGAACACTAAACACAGTGACCTCGCCAACCAAGCATTGTTGTGGAGCTGGTGAAATATTTGTCTTCTCTTGTTTCATAAACAAAACCACACCTTTTTTTCCTGTTCACCCTAAAGTAGCCTTTCTCTTCCCTTTAATGGTGCACATTAGATTCTGTTAAAATGTTTATAATTAAGTTCAACTGTGATGCTTTCAAGCATATGCTTAAAAAAAGAAAAAAAGAAGTGGGCTAAAAGTGCTTAGAAACAAGCAATCCAACCAATAATTAGTAAATAACTGGGCTACAGCTACTATTTCACCAAACATAGAGCATATCATATATCATAACATGACTTCACAAGTGTCAGGGATATCTAAGCATAATAATACAAATACAGAAGCTGGCTGTACAAACAATCAAACCCTTAACCACTAAAAAAATACAACCATGTGAACGCCTTGCAAAGAAAATAGGCGGAGCATACAGGATTGTTTGTGTGCCAAGCCTGCTATGCAGAGCCTGTTTCACCTCTTCAGAGAGGTAACTGGCCATCAGGAACTTGTAAGTAAAATGGACAATGTGCAACAAATTCTGTCACTATGGTGAAGACCAACAACTCCTAAAGTTTAATGTGCTCATAGAATCTTTTTAAAATACAGTTTCTTTACCAACCCTACATCTGGCAAAGGATTAATATCCAAAATATATAAAGAACTCAAGAAACTAGACATTAACAAACCAAGTAACCCAATTGAAAAATGGGGTATAGAGCTAAACAGAATCTCAACAGAGGAATCTTGAATGTCTAAGAAACACGTAGATAAATGTTCAATGTACTTAGTCATTGGGAAAGGCAAATCAAAATGAGACTCTGAGATTTCATCTTATACCCATTAGAATGGCTAAGATCAAAAACTCAAGCTACAGCACATGGTGGTGAGGATGTGGAGCAAGGGGAACACTCCTTCATTGCTGGTGGGAGTGCACTTTTGTACAATCACTTTGAAAATTGGTTTGGCAGTTTCTCAGAAAATTGGGAATAGTTCTACCTCAGGACATAGCTATGCCACTCTTGGGCATATACACAAAAGATGCCTCACTATACCATGCACTCAACTATGTTCTTAGCAGTTTTATTCATAATAGTCAGGAAGTGAAAACAACCTAGATATCCCTCAACTGAAGAATGGAAATGCGAATGTGGAACACCTAAACAGTGGAACACTCTTCTGCTATTAAAAATAAAGACATCGTGAAATTTGCAGGGAAATGGATGGAACTTGAGAATGTCATCCTGAGTGAAGTAACACAGAGCCAGAAGGACACATATGGTATGCACTCACTTATAAGTAAACATTGGTCATAACGTGCAGGATAACCATACAACAATCCACAGACCCAAAGAAACTAGGTAATAAGGAGGGCCCAAGGGAGGATGCATGAATCTCACTCAGAAGGGAAAGCAAAATAGTCATCAGAGGTAGATGGAGAGAGATGGATGGAGAGAGGTGGATGGAGAGAGTTGGGTGGGGAGAGATGGATGGAGAGAGTTGGGTAGGGAGAGATGGATAGAAAGAGGTGGATGGAGAGAGTTGGGTAGAGAGAGGTGGGTGGAGAGAGATGGATGGAGACAGGAACTGTGTGGGAAGGTATGTGAGGAGGGGCACTAGGATGATGATCAGATTCGGGGAAGTGGTCTGGGAATGAGAATGGAAATTGGTTGTTGGGGGCATCTCTTGGACTGGGAAAGCTAAGGAAAGTCTCTAAAGGTGACCCTAGCTAAGATTCCTACCAACAGAGGATATAGAGACTGATGTGGCCACCTTCTGTTGCCAGGTGGGATTTCCAGAAGAAGGATAGCAACCCACCCACAAAACCTTCAATCCAAAATTTGTGCTGCCTACAAGAGGTGCAGAGATAAAGCAGGGATAAAAATGAAGCAAAGTTAGAGAATAGCTAAGCAATGGCTGGCCCAACTTAAAACCCATTCCAAGTGGGAGTGCCAACCCCTGACACTGTTCATGATTCTCTGCTATGCTTGCAGACAGGAACCTAGAATAATGCTCTCCTGAGAGGCACCAGCAGTGAATGGAAACAAATTCAGGACCCACAGCCAAACATCAGGTTGAGCTGGACTGTGTGGTTGGGCCTCAGTGGGAGAGGAGGAGCTTAGTCCTGCTGGGACTAAATGTGCCAGGGTGGAGTGGTACCCAAGAAGGGCTTTCTCTTCTCTAAAGAGAAGAGGAGGGGGTAATGGGAGGAGGGATTTGTAAAGCCAGGAAGCTCTCTTTCTTGCAGACTCAGCAACATGCACGCACATATGAACTCCCAGAAACTGAAAGCATGAACAAGTTCTGCACACATTCAAAAGAGACAGCATCTAAGCAGGGGGAAGTGGATACAAAGCCTCAGGTTGCAGCTGCACATACACGTGCAAGCCAGAGTCCTGGCACTAAAAGGGGAAGTATCCATGGGGTCCCACCCCTAAAAAGGAAGCTATGTGAATAGACACCTGCTGACAAAGGGAAAAACCAGTTTCCCCAATGAAGTTTACTGGGTATATTAACCATACTCTAGGGCAGGCTTTATGCCTGGGGTGAACACTATGGTATCTCTGTGGACATTTTGTTTTGGCATTTTTTGTCTTACTGGTCTTTTGCTCCTTTGTTTTTTATTCTTGCATTTTTGTGGGGTGTTGGACTGTCTTGTGCTTTGGGTTTTGATTTGAACAAGAGATAGAGAACATAAAGTGGGGAGGTGGAGAAGTGGGGAAAGAGAAAGCATGACCAAAATATATATGAAAAAACTTTTTAATAAAACAAACTTTTTGTCTGATAAGGAGGCTGCATCCGGTTCTGATGCTTCCCAATCTCTTCCCATTGTTTCTTGACTCTCAGTAAGCTTTGTGACCATTGTCTTCAAGGCCAGACATGCGGTAATGAGTAAAAGGAACTGAAGTATGTACATGGAAGAAAGCATGCTTATAATCCTGCGAATTCTGTCTGTATTAGTGAGCCACTGCCTCTGGCCTGTAAATGGCATATGTGACCTCAGAATCTTTCTCTCTCTGTCGGAGGACAGGACGGCTGGAGTGAACTAACGTATGAGATCTACATCTGAACTCCATAGGAGAGCCTAGATCTGCCAGAGCTGGTCACTTCTTCCCATGTCTTGTGAGCCGTGATAAACTCCCAGCAGGTTACACGCCGGTTTTCTCGCTTCTCCTGAAGGCAGACGTTATTAGAAACTGATGACTATTTCAAAAATAGCTGTTTTCCCTCCCCCGCTTGCAGAATGAGGTGGTTACCACCAGCATTTTCTGTGAGAAATTGGTTAGGTTTCCCCAAGTAAAACTCACAAAAACTGGGTGCCGCCAGGACTGGATCATCCTGAGTCCACACTGAGCCTCCAAGTCTTGACCAATCCAGTTCAGGTCTTCCTGACCTGCCACTGCTCTATAACCAGTGTCATACAGAAGACAAGCCAGTGCTCACTGAACACTAGGCTGGCAGGTCTGCAGAGTCCTGTCTTTAATTCTTTAATTTTGTCTTTCTGAAGCAGATTTTATTATCCTTACTGTGTTGTCCAGGAAATGGAACGACAGAGAGGCTAAGTAGAACAATCATGTTCACCCAGTTACTGACAAAGGTGGGGTTGAACTCAGCCCAGAGAAAACCATTGTTCTTTACAGAGTGTCCCCCCCACCCCTGGCATCTGCAAGTTCCCATCTCCTTTCGGAAACAGTCAGGAAAACAAAGTATGAACATCAGATTTCCTCACTTAACATAGCTGCGAACGCCATGAATATGAGCAACCACTATTTTGAAAGAAAGCATTGTTTTTAAAAGACATGCTTTATGTATAGTGATATCACTTACACATTAAATAACTGTAACAAAATAATTTGATCTAGTTTTAGACAGAACAGAATGGGAGAGCTTAGCAAAAACCTTTCCCATCCCAAAACAAATGTATCTTTTTAAAAAACAAAAAAACACTTTTTCTAACTCAGTCAGTGTGACAAATGCACACAGTGACTAATTGTGGCTAATTCCTAGTCCACTGATGGAGAACATAATGAACATGCAAGCCCAATCACGACCTCAAAGGAGTCGCCCGTTCTCCTGTAACACAAGCGTGGTTCTTGCTACTTCATTACACAAAAAGTTGAATTTACATACATACCACGGGGAGGGGGGGTGGGGAGAAACATATTACAGTTGAAACTAGAAAAAAAATTAGTTTTCTATCATCTTTCATAACTCCCGCAGCCTTTTGATGGAGTGAAGGAAAACACTCTAATTATAAAATAATTCTGCACCATTGGGAAGACTGTGTAACTCTGCTCACTCCAGTTACCAATCAGAAGGAATCTTGCTATTGTGCCCACCAGAGTAAATGCTTTGGGATCTAGATCTTTGTTATTTTTAACTAGGAGGAGTAGAAGTGCAGGCTATTTCTTCATCCATGACATTCTGGCTTCTTTTTTAAGCACCATTCTGGTATCTGCCAAAATAGAGCAGAACAGAACAGGGTAATAGTATAATCTCAATCTTGCCCAGTCTTTATGACTCAGCCTAAATCCCATTGCCCTTCAACTCTGTCACCAGCCCTGACTCACCCAAGACGTTAGTAACTGGGGTGTGTCTCCTGTCTGCATCCACTTTGCTATCATTCACTTTTATTACAACACTCATATACCTATGTGATAGGTCTTCATAGGCCAATCTTTTTCACTGATGTGCGTGTCCCCCGTGGGAAAGGATGTTCTATCTCCTGAGCTTATTACAAAGCATGTCCTCCATAAATACCTAAGGGATCACTATGCAGACTGCATGACCAATTCAGTTAGAGTTCCTCACACAGGAAGAAGTCCTCAGACAGGAATTTTGATTTCTTGTCAGTTTCAGAAGTCTTCATGGCAATCTAAGATAAAATATGTGATAGTTTTGGCTTTTTTTTTTTCTGAGACTTTTATCATTGACTTTGATAGTCTTCATCACATACAGGGTTTGACCAGCTATGAGCCAAATTTCTCACAGAGAAAATGATGTGCCCCGGAGGAATGTAATATAAAAGGTACTGCTGGAATCCTGCCTTGGCCTTTAGAATGAATGGTATGAGGTGGGACATAGTATTGGGTGAAGGTCAAAGACTAACGATCTCTGGCTTTATAACTCTTTCTGACTATTTTGTGCTAATAAGTGTCTCTCTAGTTAAAAGACCTTTCCCTGGTCAGGCAAGAGGTTTGGAACTTGTGAACTCTTTGTGAACCAGAGAGAGAAGGAAGGAAAAGAAAAAAAAAATCATTTGCACAGACAACATGCAGACATACACACACATTCATACACACACACACACACACACACACTGGTCAGGCCCAACTACCTGTTTCATCAACTCCACAAGTGTCATGCATACTTACATGTATACACATATACCTATACACATATACATAAGCATACGTATAGACAAACAGACATATACATTTGGTGGATGGGGCTGAGCCCCCAAGCCACAGTTTATGACTTCTCTTTAGCTTTCTTAGATCTTCTTAGACAAAGTTCTTTGGAAATTTACCTCATAGATAAAATATTACACAAAAGGGGAGTTACAGAAGGATGTTGATAGTTAAGTTCAAAGCAATGTTTTATTCTGTAAGCTCATTATAAGTTCAAAGCAACAGTTTCACATGGCCACATTTTACCATAGTGCACACCTTGGCCTCAAACGAATGTTTTTCCTGGATTGCAAATTTGTCCCAAGCCTACATCTCTTGTAGTGTAATCATGAAGTGCATTGTATTCCTTACTATGCAGCCTTTGCTTACTGTTCTATGAGGAGTAGGCACATTCTATTCTTGTTTCTAATTTTATTATATCTTTTTGGCAAAACAACTAAAACCATCTCTTAAAACTTTCTTTCTAAAATTATTTGGTGGGCTGATGCCCAGGAACCATTAGGCTATGTAATAGTGTCAGGAAAGGCATCTCAGCAGCAAGAAGCAATCCTGAGATGAAGTCTCTAAGACTGCATTCTTAACGCTCACCCATCACAGGCTGTGCAAAATGATGGGCCATCTCCAGAAACTTTACTCAATTGCCTTAGTCTTTCCTCAATGGCTCTGACAGGAAATGAGATGGCTTAAGTCAGACCAAGGTGTACACTTAGTTCTCAGTCCTACTGGGTACATGGCTGAGCAACATAGTAAGGCTCAGTTTTCTCCTTTGTAAAGCGGGAGATGGCATCTACTTGTGGTGCTGTGCTGAGGACTAAGTTATTGTGTGAGTGCACCGCATGCACTACATGGCATACAATAAGTGCTTGGTAAATATCATTTGATAATTAAGACATTCTGTCTTAGTCTGGAATCACCATAAGCAACCTGAGACAATTTACTAAGGAATTTATGAGAGGAAAGACAGTAAGTGTGTGAAAGAAATAAAGTGACCGAAGTGAAGCAGCAAGCAGGAACATGGTGACAGACAGTACCACACAGGTCACGTGGGCTGGCCCACAGGGATCTCTATTACACTTAAGAAGTTGTTTTAGCCAGAGACAAGGGCCCTCATATTTCACACACTGCAGAAGACCAGCTCTGCAGATTGGAGCTCATTCTGGTTCTGCGAATGAAGCCGCTTCATTAGCACAAGGTCCATTCTCTACGGAAGAATCCAAGACCTGTTCACTCAAGCATAGCAGGCATGGGCAGGGAGAAGAGGCTGCAGACTGGAATATAAAAGGGATTTGAAGATGTTTGGGTGGAACACTACCTTCCAAGATGTAACTAACTCAGCACAACATACCTAATCAATTTCAGTATGCAAAAAGACAGACGTGGGTGCAAATCTTGTTTCCTGGCTAACCAAACATGGATGCTTGATTGTACACCTCCGAGTCTGTATTTCACCATTTGAGAAGGTGGATGGAGGTACTTTAAAGAGTAACTGAAAAGTGAGTGAGTTCCTGTGAACAACTCTCAGAGGTCTGTTAGACTCAGGTGAGATAAACAAAGAATGCATTGTACAGATCGAGGTGAACAGTAAAGCTCTTCAAACAAACCCTACTTAAGGCAATTTTTGTTCTGAGAATAAGGTCTTATTGACTTTTCATTCTTCCAATTATATGATAAGAATTTAAGAGTCATAAGTTACAATATTTCTGTAGCAGCCACTGAGTTTACAGCTTCAAAGAAGAAATGGGCACTCTGTGCTCAGAAAACAGTAATAGAGAAACCAGGGAGTCAGGAGAAGTGGAGGTGATCAACAACCATGAAATGGGATCAGCCTGGCATAAAAGTCAGGGTCTTCAGTCTGTTTTGCCACTAAGTCAGCTATCATTCCTTGGACCTCAGGTTCTCAACTACAAATCAGTTTTGGTTGAAGTAGCGAATTGAATTAAGGCTTGTTTTACTGTGTGGCTCTCCAGCCTTATTTACATCTTCTTCCCAACCTCCTATGTGGAGAGAAGAAAAGAAAACACCCTCCCTTTGTCCTGCAAAGGACAGTGAAATACAAAGAAGGGAATGATAGGCTGGTTGCACAGGTAAGGCTTCACAGCAAAATAGAATCAGCATCAGAAGCGAATGAGAAAGCTGCTGAGGAAAATGAGTGAGCCCAGGGCTGGAGAGGGACTAGCACTCCGCAGCAACTGCAGAGGACCTGGGTTCCGTGTCCAAGACTCACAGGGACGTTCAGAGCCATCTGCAATTCCAGTTCCAGGAGATCCAATGCCCTTTTCTGACCTCTTCAGGAACCAGGCACACACATATATACATTCAAGCAAAACATTCATATAAATAAAATAAAATTTAAAAAACGTACTTCTTTTTTTAGTGTGTATTTAAGAGACTAATAATGACAGGGGATACTTTTCATGAAGTGTGAACATACTATTTCAGCAGGAGGAAAAATTTCTTGTTGGTAAAATTCGGGAATAAGACTAGAGTTGCGAGTTAGCACCAGATTGAAATGAATTCTGAAGTACAACATGTGCCAAACCAAAGGAAAGAGAAGCTCTCGAAGAATTCGAAAAAGGAAGAGTGAAATGTGTAAGTCAAACAGGCCAGAAATTACCCTGCCCAACTATATATTTGAAAAAAGACCTTGCAGATTGGGGATTTTTGCAGCATGAAGCTAATACTGTAGAAAACAGTTGGCCAGAGCACAGAGCGCTAACAGGAAGAGACAATGGAATCACCTGCAGCACTCGCTCATCACTCAGATGTAGGAAAGCAAGTCTCCAGTGCTGGCTTCAGACTACAGAGCTCTGGAAATAGATCCCCCTCAGTTGGTCCGGGTTGAGTGTGTGGGTTTAAATGAAGGATCAAGAAAGAACTTCCGTACTTCCTCATAGCATAGAAAACATTTGGACAGGATAATTCTGGATTAATATTTTTGAGATGGGTGGATGGCTCCATCCCTCAACAGGGGGCCAGGCCTAACCACTGCATATGGTCTCTACGGGTTCTCTCTCCCCTTTGTTGGGGGCTTTGGTTAATGTCCTCCTTGTTGAGTCCTGTGAACCTCTTGGGTCCCTGGCATCTGGGCAGGTGGAGCATACAGGGTAACTTTAGCTCTTACAGTATGTTATATTCATTTTTCTAGAAGGAAGATATAAGAAGCTTTTTCATGATAGATTTGACATGGAGAAGTACAAATATGTTTCTTTTATGGTTCTTCAAAGAAAATTGTTATTGATCCTATGAAATGTCTGAGATACAAAGTGAACAGACTAAGGAATTGCTTTAAAAAAATAAAGATATACTGTTTATCTAAATTGGTAGAGGTCAGACATCCTTCTAAATATCTGTACACACCCATAGACAACTGCCATGCTCAGCCTAGCTCAGAGAAGCCCCTCTGCAGTGACTAGAGAGAATGCAGGGACTTGTGGCTACTTAAAGTGATGAGAGTGCATGCTGGTTGAAGGTTCAGACCTAAATAAGATACTACACTGTCCCCTCAAAGGGTCGGGGAACACCACAAGAGGGGACAGAAGGAATGAAGCAGCTGGTTATGAAATCATTCCTTCAGAGCATGACGCAGACATTGCAATCATGATCTAACAGGAGATAGGGCTGCCTACACAGGGTCTCACAAGACTATGCCTGTCAATCAAGGATCAGGGAGGGGCTCAGGGGATGCTTCCTGGGCTAACTACTGGCTCTTGATGCTTTCTCATGGAGAGGCTGTCACTGTTTTCAGTTGTGTACCCATGATGAGCTCACTGGCCTCCAACATAGAGTTAACAAGCCATGGCCTCATAGATGGCAATAACTGAACTTAGCAGGTCACAAAGCAACAAAAAGATGTGCATGTAGCTATGCCAGAAAGATTTTGCTGACAGGACCCTGATACGATTCTCTCTTGTGAGGCTATGACAGTGCTTGGCAAATACAGAAGTGGATGCTCACAGTCAGCTATTGGATGGAACACAGGGCCCCTAACAAAGGAGCTAGAGAAAGTACCCGAGGAGCTAAAGGGGTCTGCAGCCCTATAGGTGGAACAACAATATGAACCACCCAGTACCCTCCCCCCACCCACTAGAGTTCAGTCTGTAACTGCATATATAGCAGAGGAGGGCCTAGTTGGCCATCAATGGGAGGAGAGGCCCTTGGTCTTGCAAAGATCATATGTCCCAGCACAGGGGAATGCCAGGGCAAGGAAGCAGGAGTGGGCAGGTTGGGGAGCAAGGTGGAGTGAGGGTATAGGGGGCTTTGGGAATAGCATTTGAAATGTAAAGGAAGAAAATATCTAATTTAAACAAAGAAGAAAAACATGCATGTAGCAACTGGACTTGTAGGGAGGTAGGGAGAGAGGGTGACTGGAGATGTGGGAAAAGAAAACAGAATGGGTTATGTGTGTTCTTTCAAAGACCAAATTCAATTATTTAAATTTTATGCTGTGTATCCTTCCTCAACAGTGATGGGCAAAGTATGACGTAGAAAAAACAAGTTCTATTCCTGTATAGTAGGGATGGTCTGTTTGCTTGCTTGCTTGCTTGTTTACTGTGATAACTCGACTTTATCAAATCTCCTTAAATGTATCAGATGCTTTACAGCCTTGTGTTTCAAGCTCGTTTTTCCTAGCATTTTATTTGTATCACTATTGTATAGATGACAGAGAGAATAGATAATGAGTGATCTGCTCTTTAAAATGGAGGCAGGGCTCTAGAATGGATATACATTTTATTGTGGTTTTATTTTATGATCCTATTCTATAAAAATAAGAAAGTCTTTGTGTATGCTTAGGAAATAAACTGAAAATGAGAAGCAGCATATTGTGTCTCAAGAAGAGAGGATGCTATGTATTTTATAATTTTCTGATCACTTTAAACAATACCAAACAAAAAAACTATTATGTAACCTGGCTATGTGTTTCCTATACATGAACATTGACCTTTCAACAGTCACCATCCCTCAATGAGCTAACAGGTGATGTTTAGGAGTATATATAGACCTGCCAAGAGACACAGAGAGAAAGGCCTCTGGGCAACCAGGCTGGAATGATGGCTTTCTCCAGAGGGCCTGTTTTCCTCCTCCTCCTCCTGTACCTGCTTCGGGGGTCAGACGCTTCCTTGGTAAGACTGAATGAGAATGGCTATGAGGACATCATTATTGCCATTGATCCTGCTGTGCCAGAAGATACAACAATAATTGAACACATAAAGGTAAGAAAATTGGGCTTTCTGCTATATGAGTTATAAAGAATAAAAATGTTAATAGTAATAGTAAGAGTTACTGTGGAAACCTCTGAAGGCTTTGAGAAGTTTGAAAACAGAGCAGACAGTTTTAGAAGGCATGGAGTAAGATGAAGGCTCTAACACGTTCCAGATGAAGGTTCTAGAGGTTCTAGAAGAGATATTACTTTCTCACCATAAGATCAAAGACAAAGCAGAGAGCCTCTGTGATCTCAGCTTCCTTGTCTATCATTTAAAAATTGGATTCTCATTCTGTTTTTGTAATTTACTTATTTATTGTGTATGCATACACATATGCTTGTTATGCCATTGAGGAAAGAGAAGTAACTTAAAAGAGAAAGGAATTATGGGTATGCCTTCTTTTCCAGGTCCTCACAGTAATATCAGAGTGAGTGGGAGAGTGAGTATGAGGTTAGTAGGTTACTGTGGAGCATGCTGCCTCAGAAGAGCAAGGCAGAGCAGAGCACAGCTGTAATAGGCAAGAGTGTAAGTCATTGTTTCCTGCAGGGAAGCCCTCAGAGAAGCCCCACTCATGATATGACATGTCAGCAGACACAAATATGAGAGCCTTATGTGGGTAATAGCAGGTCATGTAATCAAGGAAACAGTGAATAAGCTGGAGGAAGGGTGTGTGTCTTACACTGAAGCTGGGAGAGGCTTACCCACAGAGGCAGAGCCCAGACGACTGGAAAGTAATGAGACTCCATGAAAGAGCTTAGCTGAGGATGTGGACACTTTGGTGCCTATTCTATGACCACTCTGTCTACCTGCAACCATAGAAGGCTCACTCATATCACATCACTGTATGAATGTAGGATAGAGGTGAAGAAGGAGCCAGGCTGTGGTTATGAACAGGAGCCGTGACTGGGACAAGGAGGTGTGAGGAGTGATTCAAGTGATGCTGAACATATTTGGAAAGCATGAAGGACAACACTCTTGTTGGTTTATTCCTGTGTGGAACGGAGAAGGTAGAGAGGAAATGTTAAGAGGCAAGGCAAACTTTCCAACTTGGCTTAACTACTTGTAGAGGACTTTCATCAACAGGGAAGGAAAACTGTAAGAAAGAGCTGTGCCTGGGGAGGAGGAGCTCGAGGTGGTTACAGATTGAGGAGCTTTTTGACATCCATGACATCTGAATTCATGGGGAGATGTAAAATGTGTACTTAGATGAAAATTAGAGACGATCAGTGTGTGGAGGGTGTGAGCCCACCAAGTGGTTGCAAAAAGAGGGAAAGGCCCCCTCACTAATCCTAGGACTTTAGTTTTTTAAATTCTCTTCCAACCCGAACATTCCATGTAAAGACTGCCATGTCAGCTTCATGATCATTTCTCATGTCCTCAGGAGCAACATCCACAACTTCTTCTACTTGGTTTTAGGTCATCTCCACTGGGGCCCAATGCTCGTTGTAGAGTTCCCTACTGGGCATGAACTGAATTATCCTTATGATTTCAGTTGGCTTCCACTTGTCAAGCATTCTCTGTCAACCACCCAGCAGCTCACAGGTGTCACTACCTGGTGTCCTTTGAGCAATAAAAAATAAATAAATAAATAAATAAATAAATAAATAAATAAATAAATAAATAAAACAAAGATACAATCTTGGTGTTCAGGAATAAATGGTTGGCTTCAAATATTAGAAAATGGATATTTGATAAGAGTTTTTTTTAGAGACAAAAAATATTTCTCAGTGCAGTCCTCTATTGAACATTAGAAGTAGAAATTCAATCCTTTGCTAACATGTCTGCAGTTTTGTAGGGTTTTTGTTCTGTTTTGTTTTGTTTTTGACACTTATCCTTTTACAAAGTCTTCATCAGGCAATTTTGTGACTTGCTATCATCTACTTATACACAGTGATTTTGGAAAACTCTTACAATTGATGGCTTGATATTCTCCATTTTTTTAAAGTTTCCTTTGTATTTTGTGTTCAGGATCCTTTTGGGTTTGAAACTTGACCACTTCTGCAAACATTGATATTTCATGGGTTTGTTTGTTTGTTTGTTTTTTTAATCTGAACATTATAGGAATTCTGGGAGGAATTTAGAAGGAAAACCATAGGATTTCTGATTAGAAGACATTAAGAAACCATTATTAGGCACCTGGGTATCCCTGAAGATGAAAGTTACCTATGATGTCTCTGACAGCACTCCATGGCCTACAAAAATGCTGCTAAGAAAGCCAGATGGGTCATGGAGACTCTCAAGGAAATGCAGTCCCTTGGAGTTATACAATACACAACCTACACAGTGGTGCACAGCAAGCCTACTTGTTGCGCGGAAATATTTTTTAAAAAAAACGCCAACTTTCTGGGGTGCCAGACCGAACGTCCACGGTCCTGCCAGCCTTATGACACTCTGCAGCTAACCACCACCATCACCATCACCACGACGACCACCACCACCCCTTATCCCCGGCACCCCCACGAGGCATCTAGCTCACTTGTCACAGGAGCCACTAGTTCCCTCTCTGCTATAATCACCTATAACTAGCAGTCCCACACTCCAGTAACCAACCAAATAGATCCTCCATTCTAGCAGTTTGATAACCATAACAGACTCTTAAGCTTATATTTAACCAATTAGATTTATGTATCAATAAAATGACAATTTACAAAGTGCCAGTAAATAATTTTAGAGCCAATTGAAAATGATAAAGCTTTAACCCAATATTTCTAACCTTATGAAATTGTAGTTACTTGTGGCTGGTAATAGCCAAGCTGGTGCACGATCTTCTTCCTCCCCTTACTGAGAACACGCCTGTCTCTCATCTCTGAGCTCCACCTCCCTTTTCGCTGTCCAACCACAGGCATCCCCTGCACTAACGTAATTGGACAGGGAAAATTCTGCAACACCTACTAGTCCAATTCATAACTCAGTTTGAACCACTACCACTCTGTTCTCATATGTAGAGAGTACTCTCTTCCTGAGGCCTAAATATCTCTCGTTTTGAAAAGAGGCATCCAGGAAAAAAGAGAATTATTTTATCCTCCTTCTGTGTGTGCTAAACAGCTTCTGAGCCACTTTAGAGTTCTTCACAAACTTCCTGCACTGGACCTTCATTCTCTGGACTCTGACACTGTGACTAATCTCGTGACTATTCACTAATCAGCTTGCTGACTCTTTACAGTGAGTCAGAGTGCTGGACTCTCAGAGGGCAGCAGGGTGAGAGATGGAGGCCTTCAGGGGCAGTGGGCTTCTGATGAAGCTGGAAGCATCAGAGGGGTCGGTCTTGAAGCATCAAAGGGGTCTGTCCTGATAGACACAGCAGTAGCGATGCAGAAAGCTCCTGCAAAATGAAATTATTTTTGCTTTTATTTATTTAATTTTATTTTATATTTGTTTACGTTTTACTTCCCCTGAGAAGCCTGGTTGTAAGGAAGTTTAATTGCTTTTTATCCCCGTTTCTCTTTATTAGACATTGACTATGTGGAGAGAGAAATCCTCTAACAAATTGCAGTAGCTTTGGACTCAAGACACTGGGAGAGAATGTGTATTTTCACATTGAAGGCAGAGTAACAGTTCTCTGATCATTTTTTTTACATATGCTATGGAATTTCTATTACGTTGCCCTCCAAGGACCCAACCTTCCCACCTCTTCCAAGAATACAGAAATAAAGCCCCATCCGGATATCAACTCCCATGGGCTATTCTCCTTACCTTGCATTTGCTAGAGATGGTTTTGGTTCATTTCTTGAAATTAAGAGTGTATTTAGTCTACTAAGGGTAAGGTAACCAGGCTTCAGACACTATATAAGTCAAACAAAAAGTGTTCACACAAACATTGACTGTAACTTAGAGTCAAATAAATGACTCTGAACTCCAGGTATATAGCTATATAAATCAATTATTGTAATCACCAAGTGCGTGCCTCAAGCTGTCTTTTGAGGTGAGATGATGGAGACCCAGAAGCCTTTGCAGGTGCTGATGAGGGGAGTTATGGATTGACAGAGGTCAGGTTAGAAGGATGGGCAGAGCCTGCTGAGGAATGAGCTTGATGCATGGCTCCTTTTGTAGTAACAGCTTAACAGGGTTCACCAGAGAAGTGCACCTGAGACATGACTCCATTCTCATGTTCATTTTTACCTATCTATTTCCGTTTGATAATAGGGAATGGTGACTAAAGCATCTACATACCTTTTTGAAGCTACAGAAAAAAGATTTTTCTTCAAAAATGTGTCTATATTAATTCCTGAGAGTTGGAAAGACAGTCCCCAGTACAGGAGGCCAAAACAGGAGAGTTACAAGCATGTAAGTATCACATTTTCCCTCTAACAACAACAAAAGAGTGTTTTCTGGTGCTTGCTAGCTTTGCTACACAGTTATTGATTCAGAGTTATTCTAACAACTGTCGTTTCTGTTCTTCAAGTGTTAACAATCTTTTAAAACATTCTCAGGCTGACATTAAAGTGGCACCTCCCACCGTTGAGGGCAGAGATGAGCCCTACACCAGGCAGTTCACACAGTGTGAAGAGAGAGCAGAATACATCCACTTCACCCCTGACTTTGTACTGGGGAGAAAACAAGATGAATATGGAGATTCAGGTGGGGAATTTGGTTAAAGCATTGCATGTTTGCGACACATAACTCTATACTCTATTAAGTAAGCAGACTGGAGCAGAAACACTTGGCTCCAAATCTTGATTCCTCTATTAGCTTTGTGACATTAAACAAGTGGCGTATTTCATGGTGCTTATTCCAAACCATTTGAATTTTCTCAAAATTTGCCAAAATCTTTATGCAGTAGCCGATGTAACCTACACAATCTATTATAGCATATCTATATCTTTCTTCAATATCAACTCTTCAGGAGCATTTTTAGTCTGTTTTTTTTTCCTCCCTAAAGCTGCACCCTCAAAATATCTATACAGCAGAGTTCTGTATATCTGATTAGGCTGTTGACAGGGTTGGTACTTGGCAAGCCATAAACTAAAATGTGAGACCTTTGACTCCCCAAGAACTGAAAATCAAATCCTAGTTTACTGTGACTGTGGCATATGCTCCACAATGTCTCATTGATTTCACATGCGATGGAATAAAAAATGGTACAGCAATGAGTACCATTATATATAAAAGCCCTTTTATTAGCAAAATATAAACTTTAAGAGTTATGAAAACCTAAACCCAAATGTAATCTCTCTCTACTGCCTTTATCTCCCCTCTTTCTCTTTCCCTCTTCTATCTCCCCTCTCCTCTCTCTTTCCTTTCTCTGTCTCTCTCTGTCTCTCTGTATCTCTCTCTTTCTCTCTCCCTCTCTCTTCAGGGGTGGTGTGGTGGGCAGAGGACAACTTGAGTGTCAGTTCTTGCCCCTTCCACAGGGAGTTCAAGGGCTCAACTCAGGTTTTCAGGTTTGGTGCCATGCCCTTTTATCGACTGAGCCATCAAGGTGGCCTGGGACTTTTTGAGATATAAATTTTACCAATTGAATTTTGATTATGTATTTAAAAACATTGTCTTACAGGAAAAGTGTTGGTCCATGAATGGGCCCACCTTCGCTGGGGAGTATTTGATGAATACAACGAAGACCAGCCATTCTACAGTGCTTCGTCAAAGAAAATCGAAGCAACAAGGCATGGCATGACTCCTAAGTACCTTTAAATGACCTCTGGCTTTTAACTGCTCTATAGTTGTTTCCAATGACAAGCATCCATTTTTTTATATCCCAAGGCAGATAACAGATGCAATATCACAAGCCTATTTTATGCTTATTTTAGGCCATTTTCCTTGAAGACAATGACTATCTGTGCAAAAATATGCATACCCTCAATGCCAATCATTTGTTTGGTATTTTGACACTTTTTATTTACACATCTCTCCCAGACCTGCCAGAACTCATTAAAAATTCACTTACTGATTTGAACTGCAAGCCAATGGGATGAGCTGTGGCTAAAGCCTGGTGTATCTGTTCTGATCACTGCCGGCTATGACTCTCCCATGGAACAGCACACATCAATCCTTATTTATTCCATTGCCTTTCTTGGCAGTCCCTCATTCTCTGAATCCAGTCACATTGTCATCTGGATAAAACGATGCTACTTGATTAGTCAAAGCACATGTAGTGATGTGATGCCACTCTTCAAGGACGTCTTCCTGGAAAAAAAGACTGCACTGCACACGCACTGCACACCAAGAATAATTGGTCCACTGGTTCTGTCAACCAGGTGCCTACAGAGAGTTGGTCCAAAGCCAACTGCAGGAATGTCTAAGGGAAAGACCCATCCACAGCTTTCATCCCAGCAGAGAGTCACACTGTGTGTGGCTGTAGATACCCCTTTGGCTTTGTTTTCTTCTTCTTTTTTTATTTTCATTACAGTTTCTTGAAAATTGAATGATTACTTTGATTGGCTCTCTGAAGCTTTGCCAGCAGTGGAGGAAGGTCCTGGCAGCTACACAACAAATACCGTGCCACAAACTCAGTGGGAACAGGACCACTTTTCAAAAGAATAACTAAGTTTTCTATTGGATTCACTTCCATATTTTCAGGTGCTCCACGGGTATCACGGGTACAAATAGAGTCTATGCATGCCAAGGGGGCAGCTGTGCGATGAGAAGGTGCAGAACTAATTCCACCACAAAGTTATATGAAAAGGATTGTCAATTCTTCCCTGATAAAGTTCAATCAGAAAAGGCTTCCATAATGTTCATGCAAAGTATAGATTCTGTAAGTATACCAGTCACTGTGTCCATATCTATAATTAAAGGATTTATCTAATATCATTAATTTAAAAATAATCATGATGAGTATGATGATGATGGAAATAAGAGTAAGAATCTACACATTGCTAGGCAAGTGCTCTACCAGAGATATAATGGATGTTAAGTATGACATGAGGATTAAATATGTTAATGTAGAGTCCATTGAACTTTGAATGACACCAAGTAAGTATTCATCGTCTATTGTATATTAACACTATGCTCTATTAATAGCTAGAGAATTATTATTAACTATTATAATTATAAGTCTACTTTAGTGTTAATACGACTTTACTTGATCATGCATATTTGCTAATTACTATACATATTCTCCTTTAATTTTTAAAAAATATCTTTTTAATTAAAATTATACCCTCCCAGATAACCTCCTTCAGACCACCCCCATACCCTCAACTCTCAACAGCCAGTTTCTCTTTAATAACTATTGCTATATACATTCACATGTGTGTATTGTGTGTGTGCACAAATATATTGAAAACTGACTTTCTGAGTCTGTTTTCATTGGTGGTGTGCAAATTGTTCAAGGACACCATTCAGCATTGGACAACCAATCAGGGAGCTCACCCCCGGGAGAGGCCAACCTCCTTCTCCCAGCAGTGATCAGCTGCCTGTGGCTCTTTGTCTCGAGGTAGAAACTTTTGAAATTCTCCTCTTCCAGTTAACACATCCATGGATGATACCACTGTTTTAGTCTTGTATGTGCAGCTATTTCTAGTAGAGACTGCTTCACTGAAGGCTTCCTTGTATTTTGGCTCTGACACTCATTCCACTCCCTCTTCATGATGATCCCAAACTCATAGACACAGACACTGTAATGTAGATATATCCGTTGGGGCTCCACATGATCTGTCGATCTCTGCATTATGTCCAGTTGGGGTTTTCTGTAATGGTCTCCATTTGCTGAAAAGAGGCTTCTTTGATGAGGGGTGGCAGCTACATTCATCTGTGGATATAAGGAAGAGGGACAAGTGACCATTAACATCAAGGTTGTTTAAGCAAGCCTCAAGAAATCATATTATTTTATATTTTATATACCTACCATTCAATATATGTATGGACATGCATGCATGTGCAAACACACACACACACACATCCACAGACACACACACACACACATTTAGATACTTGAGTTTACAGAGCCCACACACAAGAACCACAGAGTGACAAAAAGTCCACTACCCTGCAGAAGAAAACTTTCAAATCATTGATCAGGGTAGTCCTCCAAGAGACTCCAAAAACATAACAATTATTGATGGAACCCTTACTTGCCTTTCAGGGTTTAAGAAGTATCGCTATTGCTGAGTACACCACACATTTAGGACATAGGACTCAGATGACTTGAGCTGAGTCTGATCTGAAAATCCAGTATAGTATCCATGGTTCCAGAAAATACAATGCAAGCTGCTGAGGGAGCAAAGCAATTAAAGAGTTCTCCCATTGCGATACACATAAACCACAATAGTCAGTATGACCAGACATGCATAAAGATGCAATATATGGCGCTCGCATGTCGGTGGCAACCAACAGCTGTCTAATTGAACCTGAGGCCCACTCACAAGGAAGGAAAGCAAGCCTGGTGCTCTCCACCAAGCCAGCTTCCATGGCTAATAAGGTCATGGGCCTTAGTAAAGTCTCAACTATAGCTACTTTGCTAGGCCAGCATAATTACTTCTACATTATAACACTGGACATATTTGTACTTTCTTTTCCAGATCATTTTTAAATACATGAAATAGTAATTTTCTACAATTTACTCCACTTTTAGGTGACTGAGTTCTGTAAAAAAGAAAACCATAATCGAGAGGCTCCAACTTTACATAATATGAAGTGCAATTACAGAAGCACGTGGGAAGTAATCAGCAGTTCTGAGGATTTTAACAACAGCATGCCCATGGAGACACCACCCGCTCCACCCTTCTTCTCCCTGCTGAGGATCAGTGAGAGAATTATGTGCCTAGTTCTTGATGTGTCTGGGAGTATGACTGTAAGTTTCTGGGCTCATTTTCATTTGTTTGCTTTGGTTTTGAGTTTGGAAATAGGGATAACCAAAGAGCAAACACACACCCTAAACACCACTTATTATGTGGCTTTTTAATTTTATGATGTCATAAAATACTATTACTTCCTGAGATCACGACCTGAAAGCTATTGAAAAAAATATTATACTTAGAGAAACATATCTAAAAAGAACTAACGAAGGGTATCCACTTTTGATCCAGAAAATTTATAAGGAGAACTCTGATAGCCTTGAGTCAGAACACGATACTGAAAGAATATTGTTTTCAATGATTAATCCTGCATATCAAATGCTTAAAAGAAATGAGAATAGGGAATATCAGTGTATGCTTGAACTCATTTCAGCTCAAGCAGCAGGAACGATTAGCAGAATGCCCACATGATGTCATCTTAAGTGTTCAAGTGCTCTCCTCATACATAAAAAAAAGCACCACCATTAAGAACAAATGCAGTCATTCCTTCTTTAATGATAGAGTAGCAAGCAGTGTGCTAGCCTGTGAAATCAGCGCTGCACATACTTGAGAAGTTGATGATTTACTTAGAATGAGCAATGGAAGTATGATCTTGTAATCCTAGCATTTGGGGGACTAAGCAAGTTCAAAGTCAGTTGGGTTGGATTTAGACTCTGTCTCGTAAAACAAACAAAAAAAAACAGATATCGTTATAGTCCAGAAATGTTTTTCTCTCTGTCTCAGCATTACCTGCTACATCAGTCATTCCTGTCCCCCACAATTTAGTAGACACATTCATTTTCACCAAGAAAAGGGCTGGGCACTTGGGGTCCTGTATAGGAGCTAACCCTTTGCCAATTCCAAAACTGCCTTTTGCATATCTCCAGTTCTGTATATTTTATTGATACTGTCTGTGCCTTGCCCAATTAGACTAAGAGTTCCACTTGGGACTAGAACCTCATCCGATCCAGAGTTCATAATATATGTGTGACCAATAGATAGCTGTTAAAATGAATATGAGCCACAGACAAGCAGGTGTTATGTGATAAAGCACTGAGTGACTGCACTGTGTGGTGGGACAGACATGCTAAAGCAGAAATTAAAGTGTCAGCAAGGAAGGGAAAGTTGTTATTGAAAGGGCAAAGAATGGCAGGGACTGACAAGGTGAGCCACAGTGACATGGGGTTTCATGGAAGACAGAACATTCAAAAATCACAAATAGCCCAAGAAATGTCACTGAGAAGAGAAAGCCGATTGAGAGATGAATAGACTAACTACCCCAGATAGGGTCCTGGTAGACCTGTGTTTAAAGGCAAAGTAGGGCTGGTATGATGACTAAGCAGGTAAAATACCAATACGAGTTAAAAAGAATCAGAAGAGAACTGACTCCTCAAAACTATCTTCTGACCTCCACATGGACACCATAACCACACCACACACACACACACACACACCAATAATAGTAAATGATGCTGGTGATAATGATGATGTTTATGATAAAGGCAGAAGAGATCGCTCAGTGGGCAAAGGGGTTTTTGGCTAACCCTAACAACTTGAGTTTAAACTCTGGAATTCAAATGGTGAAAGGCAAGCACTGAGTCCCTGTAGCTGTCCTCTCACCTCTACATATATACCATAACATGTGTGCTGTGGTACAAGTATTCTTGCACTCCCACAAGCTCACCATTCCAAAAAAAAAAAAAGTAAGAAGAGAAAGTGATAGACGAACAGGCAGGACAAAATTGTAGGTATGTAGGAGATTTTGTTGTAGTTTGATTCAATAAGTTGGCAAACCAGTTAGGGTATGGGTTGAAGGGAGGATCTAGAGGAAATCAATGTGTGACCTGTACATCCTGGGAAGTCATCTCGTTAAGAGAGGCATGGTTACCAAGGAGTTACCAGAAAGCCAATGCAGTCGCCCCACTGATAGAGAATCATGGGAAAGGTTAGAAATATAAGGGGAAGTATAGGCGGCCTTCTCAGAGTTAATGGTCGCTCAGCAGGCTCCTTGCTGAGCTACACAGCTCAGCTATTTTTGGAGACCAAGAGAGTCTGATTGATATCTAAAAACCTGGGTGACAAGTTTATGTTAACAGGAGTGATTATGGGGTTAACTGTGGTGCTAAGGTGTGAATCATTGCCTTAGCTTCAACCCAAGCCCCACCTTTAACTTGGTTACTTAGCCACTGGAAGCAGCCTCTAGGAGAAAGCTATGAACTTCTTCATATGCCCCATATTACTTATAACCACACTTATTAATTTACCAGTTAAAATTATAATTGCTTTCTTCCACAGGTACAAATTAATAATTCTCCAGTTCTTGTCAATAAACCCTAAGCAATTTTTATGAAATCTGCTCTCATCTTCCAGTTGAAAACCACTCATTTCTTTTCTTATCATTTTTCACTCAGTCTTATGACCGTCTGAATCGAATGAACCAAGCAGCAAAATACTTTCTAAGCCAGATAATTGAAAATAGGTCCTGGGTAGGAATGGTGCACTTTAGTAGCACGGCCACTATTATGCATGAGCTGATCCAAATAAACAGTGACATCGAGAGAAACCAGCTCTTGCAAACCTTACCTACAAGTGCCAATGGAGGGACGTCCATCTGCTCTGGAATCAAGGCTGCATTTCAGGTGAAAAATCCCACAGCACATGTATTTTGATCTTTGTTTTGTTTTTAGAAGAAAGTGAAGTTCTACTGCTCTTACTTGTCTCTTGATTTTAGCATAACTAATCTTAAAGAGGGTCTAGACAAAACACACAGGAAAAAAATTTTTGATGTATATGCTATCTTAGCACTTGGAAAATGAAGGCACAGGGATGAAAATGTCAAGATCATTTTTGCCTGGATCACCTGAGGCCAGCATGGGATGAATGAGACTCTGTCTCACATGCAATTTCAACATGCTTAGACCATTAGATCCCTGCTCTCTAAGTATTTAAGAGTTTCCTAATTGCAAATCCAATGCCTTTTAGTGCTGGTGTGGTTGCTCACTGCACCTAGCTATATATATATAACAGATTTTGTATAAATCGACTGGTTTGTCAGAGGATATCAGGCGAAGACAATGTGTTCTATATTTTAAGTATCTGTTGGCCTGGGCTTTCCTGGGTCAGATGTTATTTAGTCCGTGTGAATTTTTCTAATTCCTGACCCCACTCGTCTTTTAGTTGAGCAAATATCCCTTGTATTGGGGGGAGGACAGGAAAATTGTTTATATTCTTCAAGGATTATTGAACATAAACTCCATGATTCTAAAACAGAAATTATCTCTATTCTATACTTTTTTTTATAGTTTCTTTTTTCTAACTTTCCATCAAGATAGCTAATCTAGTATGATATGATAATGGTATTCTGAATTATGCTTGCAGGTATTTAAAAATGGAGAATACCAAACAGATGGGACTGAGATCTTGCTGTTGAGTGATGGGGAGGACAGCACAGCCAAAGACTGTATTGACGAGGTGAAAGACAGCGGGGCCATAGTTCATTTCATTGCCTTGGGACCATCGGCTGACTTAGCTGTAACAAACATGAGCATTTTAACAGGTAACACATGATCTCATCTCAGACTTTCAGTTGTTGTGTATAAATGTAGAGCTGATGTTCAACTACTTCTTCTAAGCTCAACTTTGCAAGAGTCAGGCCAAGGATTGGAGAACAGAGTCACACAGACCCAACCTCTGTCCTCGTCACATTCTTTATTCAGTTGGCTGGAAAAAACACATAAGACAGTAAATTTAAACACATAGATCACATTTCTTCATAACAGGAAGAATACAAAATAAAATTTAATTGAGATTTACAAGCCTTCTATGCTCCCAAGATGTTGTAGTGGGGAAGGAGAGGAAAGGAGTTATATGTAATAAATGGCTCCCAAGAGCTTGAACAAAGTCTGGGATTTTCCAGGACTAAAGACGACGAGAACATTCAAACTATGGTAACTTATCTAACATTAACTATGGTAACTTATTTTAACATACAGATGTGATGAAAACTGATTACATGCTCCTAGTATCTTCCTAACATAGTAAACAAAGCCACTAGTATGAATATCAATTATTATACTAGTTTGGCTTTCATGACACCAAGTATACATAATTGGGGGTATTTTGTGACTGGCTATACAAGCTCCTACCATTCCAAACACTTTATGAGCATTTTACAATATTTTTCTTCCACAAATATTCTCACCAATACTCAGGTTTTGTCAAGATACCTTGATACAGCAATTCTTTCATTTTTTCAGTTTTCTGCTTCTAAACTATTTTTTCTGACAAAAATCTAGATAATGTGAATAAGAGTTGATAATTCCCCTAAAGGGCTATACAACAATCTGTGAACTTAAATATACAGAATCTAGTGCCTTTCATAATTACAACCAGATGAAATACCTCATGCAACTGAGGTTGCCATACTAAGATAATAAGGTGGGTTTTGCTCCACAGTTATGATATATTAAATTAACCTAACATCTCAGAAATGACCTTAACAGCTTTCTGAAAATTTAATTTAACCCCTATGGAAATTTTTACTTTATTTAAACTGTTACACTGTTAATCATTAAATTATAATAAGAACTCTTGTTCTACAAAACAATGTAGCATATTCATTCATATTTTAGGTGGAAACCATAAGCTTGCTACAGATGAAGCCCAGAACAATGGACTCATTGATGCTTTCGGGGCCCTGGCTTCAGAAAATGCTGATATCACCCAGAAGTCACTTCAGGTCAGTGTTCTCCCATCCCTAGAGATTTTGTGGTTGCCTTTGCCGTAACCAAGGAAAGGTGTAAGGGCAGAGTACATGAAACCAGCCATAAAGGAAACATTTAAGAGAGAGATGTTCAAGACTTTAGGTGTTGGTTTGTGTGTTTTGGTTTGGTTTGGTTTGGTTTGGTTCAGTTTGGTTTTCAATATGTAGAATAGTAGAAATAAAATTATATTTTGCTCATTTGAGATATTTCTGGTAAGTTCTGTAATAGAAAAGAAAAAGAAAACACAAATATTCAAAGTTGATCTGGATTCATATGCGTGAGGGTGGAAATGTCAAAGGTAAACAGTGACCAGTTAGAAGCATGGTGCAGTCATGTGAGCTGAGGAGAAGCTGGGTTTTGAGATGGCATCTGGAATACAAAGGAAATCCTGCTACCACATCTATTTCTTCTAATGCCATTTTTGGACCAACATGACTTTGGTTTCTGAAACTTTACTGATGAAGAGACAATAAATGGTATTTTCATTCAAAAGTTTTCCATATCCATTGAGAGACTTGCCAGCTTAATCTGGGAGTGAGATTTTAGACAACAGAGTGATGCTGCAAAGAATTGTCTTGCTCCTATCAGGACTGAAGGTGTTGGGAGGTTGACATCTAGGATAGAGTACATTCATTCTATTGTTCCTAAAAGAGCAGCCCTAGGATGCACCCACATGGACAAAGCTGGATATACTTGGACTTCCTGTTAGATGAAATAAAATGAGCACAGAAAGATGAGGTGCATTATCTCATGTACACCTGAAACTCAAAACTGCTGAATGCACAAAGTAAAGATAAAACCATAAAGCCATAATTAGCATCAGCTAATAAGATGTTTGAGGAAGGGATATAGACACAAACTTTCAGTTAAATAATAAGGAAGTCTAAGAGATGTATTACATAAACATAGTGATGACTACAATTAATAGCATTTTATTCTATTTGAGGCAATAGATGAGAAAGTGGATTTAAATAAAAAGGTGAGTTGTGAGGAAACCCTTGGGTTAATTAGTCTAATTTAGCCCATTTATAGTGTTTCAAAACACCATGGTTATATGACAAATATGCAATTTTGTAACTTAAAGAAAAATTAAGATGTTGACTCTCTCTGCTACAAACTATCAACATAGACAAATAGCTCCTCTATGGCTCCTCTTAGAAGAGACCCTATAGTTTACTTTCTCTCTTCTCAGGATTCATACCTTCAAAAATAAGTTTCCCTCTTATGGATGAACCACACATCCCAAAGCTTCACTCTCAATCCTGTGCAAAAAGATTCCACATTAGCAATCTCCCCAAAAGTATTTATCTCAATTATCTTTCATGCCTTCTTATGAACTGAATGTACAGCCTCTAACATGCTAGGTAACCTTCCTTCCAATGAGCTGTGTCTAGGGTACAGACCTGTCTTTGTGTCACTGTGTGAGCTTTTACTCTGTTCCAGTTAGAATACTCTAATCACCCAAAGTATTATCTTTCCGGTCATCAGTGAGATGAGTAAAGCACATTTCACATCACACACTCGGTACTCTAATTCGCTGTGACTTTTAGCATCCTTTATAGCCAACAGTCAACAGCAGCATTTGCAAGTATAGCAGGGCCATCATATTCAAAACCCTTCAACTGATTGTTTTAATCAGGGTTCACTAGAGTCACAGAACTTATGAATAGTCTCTATATAGTAAAGGAATTTATTGATGACTTACAGTCTGCAGTACAATTCCCAACAATGGTTCAGTAGTAGCTGTGAATGGAAGTCCAATGATCTAGCAGTTACTCAGTCCCACATGGCAAACAGGTGAAGGAGCAAGATCGAGACTCCCTTCTTCCATGTCCTTATATGGTCTCCAGCAAAAGGTATAGCCCAGATTAAAGGTGTATTCCACCCCACCTTTAATCCCAGATGACCTTGAACTCGGAGATCTCCCTGTCTTAATCTTCTGGAATCCATAACTACTATGTCTCAAGATCTCCATACCAAGATCCAGATCAGAAATTTCTATGTCCCAGATTAGGGTCAATGGTGAGCCTTCCAATTCTGGATTGTAGTTCAATCCAAATATAGTCAAGTTGACAACCAGGAATAGCCACTACACTGATGTTTTCTCTTTAGATTTCCTCTTCTATCCTACAATGTCTTCCGAGTCTGCATTACAAACCTTGGAACTGTCACAAGCCAAGAAGCCTTCGAAAGATGGCAAATCTATTCTGAGGGAAGGGGTATAAGGGAGGGAGTGGGGAGAAAGCAAAGGTAAGACTGTTTTCAGATCAAATATGAGGAATTATCTAGAAAAGAAAAGAGAATAAAACTTTTGTGTTATGTAGTAATTAAGGTTTTTTTTTTCTTTTCTTCTTTTTGGTTGTTTGTTTTACATTTATACAGCTTGAAAGTAAGGGTGCCATACTGACCAATAGTCTCTGGCTGAATGACACTGTTGTAATTGACAGCACCGTGGGAAGGGACACATTCTTTCTTGTCACCTGGAGTAAACAAGCTCCTGCCATTTATCTCAGGGATCCCAAAGGAACACAAACTACCAATTTCACAATGGATTCTGCTTCCAAAATGGCCTATCTCAGTATCCCAGGAACAGCTCAGGTAAGCCACTAGCTAGCATTTGAATTTCCCCCTAAAGATAGTCTTGCAAGGAGGGTCTAAGCACATCATAAATATGAGTACAATAACTTTACCATCTTCAAAACGAAAGAACAATGTATGTACTTCCCTTACCTGTGTGATCCTGAGAGCTATAAAAGGAGAAGAAGCCTTGGGTTGATAGAAAACAAAAGGCATCTGAGAACAGGGAGGAAGAAACGTGGAGAGTCCTGTTGACCTGGCGTGACATCTTTTCCAATTCTGCCTGCCAGAGTCATGGAATATATGACACTGAGGCCAGAAAATAAGGGCAAAGCAAAGGCAAACTTATCAAAACATTATTTTCCAATTGAGATATCACAAAATGCAAATATCATGCATAACACTATCTGGGATCCCATTCTGTCTCAGCTTCAGTACCTGAGGAGGAATCAAGACCACTCCACCCATTTTTTTTCTTCTTCTATGCTTTATTTTTTAAAAAATCACATAACGGAAAACAAACAAACAAACATGTCATTGGACGCTAAATGCTTGCTGAATGTTTCATTGACAATTTTAGGTGGGTGTTTGGACTTACAACCTGGAAGCCAAAGAAAACTCAGAGATACTAACGATTACAGTAACCTCTCGGGCAGCAAATTCTTCTTTGCCACCAATCACTGTAAATGCTAAGGTAAACACGGACACTAACACTTTCCCCAGCCCAATGATTGTGTATGCTGAAGTTCTACAAGGGTACACTCCCATCATTGGAGCCCGCGTGACAGCCACCATAGAATCTAACAGTGGGAAGACAGAAGAGCTAGTCCTGCTGGACAACGGTGCAGGTAACCATCAGAATTTTCTGAATAAGCCGATATGTTTATAGTTCCAAATGTGTCATGTGTTCCTGGGGCAGTGGGAACAAGATGGCTTCCCGAAGAGTTAAAACAGATTAGGAAGGAATAGAAAGACCAGCAGGAAATGCGATAGGGTACCACCTAAGTGCATTTCA
Source organism: Mus caroli (assembly GCF_978045245.1). Taxonomy (NCBI): domain Eukaryota; kingdom Metazoa; phylum Chordata; class Mammalia; order Rodentia; family Muridae; genus Mus; species Mus caroli. The sequence continues at coordinate 15,020,414 of NW_028227258.1, forward strand.
AGCATCTTCCACATAGTAAGCTGTCTGTATATGTCAGCTACTGTCAAAATGATGTCAGTAATCTCGACAGACACTGGCTGTCTCCAGGTAAGACAGGCTCATTCAGGAGATGGAGAACACAAGCCTTCCTTCTAAGTTCATGCTTCTTAGAGGAGCATTAACAAAAAAAGTGCTATCAAAGCAGCTGATGCAGGAATTGTCCCTTGGGTGGGAGAGGGCAACAGAGCCTGGGACCCTGATAGAGGAAGGGAAGGAAGCAAGGGTGATCCCCCACAGCTGGAACAAAGCACAGATAGAGTCCTGGGAGCAGGGACCTAGGAGAAGCTAGAAATAGCACAGAGAGGGGATTGGGCATTGGAGGGTCAGATGCTGGGTCTGCCTGGCAGGAAGATAGGAACTGCAATGTCTGCTCTGTAGGGAGGTGGGGTAGAAACCCTTTCCCTGCACTCTAAGTTCTCCTGTGAGTGGAACCTTGTGTGGAAGTCAGCAATAAAATAACCAATCTGGTCCACACATGAATGAGAAAAGATGCCTATCCGTGCACTTTGCAATGTCAGTTTATTCCATTCTACAAACTTATCTTTGGCTATATTTGACTGTTTTGGAGTAAATTCCACATTTTCTCTCATTGCAACAATAATTCCCCAACTTCCTCTCCCCGTTTTCCAGTCCCTTCTACAGTGCATGTAACTTCATGCTCCTTGCTTCATTTCTTGGTATTTTACTAGATGACCATATGAGCAATCAGATCACAGGGAATAAACTAATTTAAAATTCCTTTACTGAAAAAAAGAAACAGACGGCTGGTAGCTGAGGCCAGCACTGCATGCTTCTGTGTACAGAGGAGTCACTTGAAGGACTACTCAGGTGTTTCCCTGGGTAGTCTGGGAAATCTGCATGACTGACAATCCCCAGACTTTTAAAGGAACACAGATGTGGCTAATGCAAGAACATTGTTCTCTCTCCTGAGTAGAATGAGAAATACATTTTCAACTTATCATGTACCCCGCATGCTAATGGTTGTAAGAGCGAACTTACCCTACAACATTTCTGAGATACCGAAATATTTATTCCTAGAGTAAAATGTATTTTTTCTATTTTTTCTCTGTTGAACTACAGAGGTAGTAAGTGATTGGGAGAACCAAAAGAAAACAAAACAAAGAAAAGAAAGAAACAAAAGTTGCTGCTTATAAAGCAAAATAAGTTAATTTGGTTGTCTCTGAGGAAGGATGATAATTAAGACTTAAATAAAGATACATTTGTCACAAGAAGGGCCTCACTTATTTAAACAGAAGATAACACAGGAACATTAATGTAGAGAACTGCAATTCAATCAATTGTAAGTGAAATGGTAAAAAAGTCTTATGACCTCTGCTTAGGGCAGAGAGTGGTGTTAAACTATTTATGAAACATATACAATTGTCAGTGTGGGTTATCATGTTATATGAGTGCCAATATATACATACCCATGTGAGTCAAAGATACACCAATCAATAATGTATTATTTGGGCAAAAACTGGTGGAGAGACACTCCATTCAAATGTGAAACTGTAAGCACAGCAACAGACTATGCATATAAGGCCATGCATGTGTGACAACACACACCAACCTCTCATCTGTTACAATGATGTAATTTCTTTCTTTATGCTTTTACCAAGGTGCTGATGCTTTCAAGGATGATGGGGTCTACTCCAGGTTCTTCACAGCTTATTCAGTGAATGGCAGGTATAGCTTAAAAGTCCGTGCAGATGGAGGAAAAAATTCTGCCAGGAGGAGTTTACGCCACCCATCAAGCAGAGCTGCATACATACCAGGCTGGGTAGTGGATGGTGAGTGACACCCAGTATCCGAAACCCATTGAATCCTTTTTTTGGTGACTTCATATGGTGGAGGCTACAAACAGTTCAAAATGTAACTACCCCCATATCTAGAGTGAGATTATTACACAATTGTTTCTACGTTAACCCAATCAAAACCTGGCAACCAATAGATGCTGAAAACCTATGAGCTAGTATTTGTTACTGTGGAACATCCTTTGACTATCACCAAAATGTATCTACCTTTCAGCTACAGACAGAGGAAATGGCCCATTATGCTAGGAACAGAAGTGCAAACCAGTGGGCAGTCTGTCCTCTGAGTTCCACAGGCATCCATGTTTTGGGGCTTTGCTTTCCTCACTCCTTATGTGGAGGGGTGGGGAGCTAAGCAATGGAGAAGTTGAGAGACTTATGTCTTAGCACTGTTGGCTTGGAGGGAAGGAAGCCATCTGAGTGTTAAGGACAGAACTAGCTTTGCCTTCCCCAGACACGTTTCTAGTCAGAAATAACTTGAGAAATAAAGCAATAGTTTTCTTGAGGCATATGTTAGGGGAGCCTGGTGACACATGCCTGTGAACCCAGGACTTAGGGGACAGAGGCAGGAAGGAGGATAAGGATTTCAAGGTCATAGTTGTCTACATAAGTACATTTGAAGCTAGCCTAGGTTTCATACCAGCCTGTTTGATTTTGGATCTGCTTTGTTTTGTTTTGTTTTGTTTTGTTTTGTTTTGTTTTGGTTTGGTTGGTTTTGTTTTGTTTTGTTTTATTAATTCATATAACTTCCTCATTCCGTGAACTTTTCATTTCAAAGCAAGTTATTGTCCAATTTGATTTGATAACATTCTGGTAATAATTCTGGAGGATGAATTTTCCCACAAATGGAATATTTATGATTGTAGCATATCATAAAAATACAACCATGGGAATGAAAATAGAAAGAAGGAAAGACAAGGAGGGTCAGGAAGCTGACTGACTGAGTTCTAAAAAGTTTACAGTTCCATCCAATTTAACTAGAGAATTTTAAATGCAGGAGAAATTCAAGGGAACCCACCCAGACCCGAAACGACTGAGGCTACTCAGCCAGTCATGGAGGATTTCAGCAGGATAGCGTCTGGAGGTGCCTTTGTGATGTCCAATGTTCCAAATGGTCCATTGCCTGATATATACCCACCAAATCGAATCACAGACCTCCAGGCCACACTTAATGGGGAAGAGATCAGTCTAACATGGACAGCCCCAGGAGATGATTATGATGTTGGAAGAGGTAAGAACAAGGACCCCTGTGGGTTTGACCTAAGTGAGAGATAGGGTAAAGCAAGAGCAGATAGGTCAGCTAGAGGAGAGCACTTATGACTGACAACTCAGTCAAGTAGAAATTTTAGGATGTTATGAAACAGGTCTTGCTTTCCCTGCATAGCTGTCTTTTAAAGTCAGAACTCATTGGGGGCAATGGTGGCGCATGCCTTTAATCCCAGGAGTTGGCAGAGGCAGAGGCAGAGGCAGAGGCAGAGGCAGAGGCAGAGGCAGAGGCAGAGGCAGAGGCAGAGGCAGAGGCAGAGGCAGAGGCAGAGGCAGAGGCAGAGGCAGAGGCAGAGGCAGCTTATTTCTGAGTTTGAGGCCAGCCTGGTCTACACAGTGAGTTCCAGGACAGCTGGGATATAGTGTTGAACCCTGCCTCAAAACACCAAAATAAATAAATAAATTTCAGAATTCAGCTTTTACAGAAAAATGAATAAGACTGTTGATGTATGACTTTGTATTTGTGAGAACAACTAGAAAGAAATTTAATATGGTGTGATGCAGTAACTAACCCACACAAAACATTTTTCTCAGTTCAACAGTATATCATAAGAACAAGCAAAAACATCATTGACCTCAGAGACAATTTTAATAACTCTCCTCGGGTTGATACAACTAACCTTACACCAAAAGAAGCCAACTCCGAGGAAACCTTTGCCTTTAAACCAGAAAATATCACAGAAGAAAATGCAACGTACATATTCATTGCCATTGAAAGTGTCGACAAAAGCAGTTTGAGTTCGGGACCATCCAACATCGCACAAGTGGCACTGTTCACCCCTCAGGCAGAGCCTGACCCTGATGAAAGTCCAAGTTCATCAGGAGTTAGTGTTTCTACTATTGTGCTGTCTGTTTTGGGCGCTGTTGTTCTAGTTTGTATTATTGTAGGTACCACTATTTGTATCTTAAAGAACAAAAGGTCCTCATCAGCAGCTATAACAAAATTTTGAAAGGTAACATGAATAAAAAAGATATTTTTGAGTTTTTAAAGCATATCCCATGTCATCATGAACTCAAAAGCAACTTCAAGAGGGTCTAAAAAATACTTTAAGCACACCCATTCTGTGAAAAGCTACCAATATTAATGTTTATAATTTTATTAACTTATCATAGTGATAAATAAAACTGGTTTTATTTTGATCTCTATTTGTGTATTTTTTCTGATGTAGAAGATTTCTAAAATGATACTTCAAATTGCCTGAAGAAATTCAAGTCTCTATTTAAGTATCCAGTATAAAATATAAAAGAGAAAATCAACAACATTTACAGGAAAAAAAAAGGAACTTGCTCTTGGTATTATCAATATATGTTAATGGCATAATTAACTCAAAACCCACAACTCATCTTTATCATAATAAGGGTTATGGTTTAATAAAGGGGTATAGGTGCATGTATGTATGCATATATGTATGTATGTGCAGTCATGTGAATGTGGAGATCAGAAGAAAATTTGTGAGAATGGGTTCTCTCCTTCAAAATTGTGGGTCCTACAAAACAAACTCCTCTTGTCATGTTTGGCAGCAACTGTCTTTATTCTGGGCCCAGGAAGATACTGGTTTTTTTTGTTGTTGTTTTGGTTTTTTTTTTAAGATCAGATACCACCTGTTTATATTTCAATATAACCGAAACACCTCTTGTCTCATGAAACCCCTCCTACCTATGTGCATTTCATTCATCTTAAGAAAGAATTGTTGAAGCTATAGACTATTGACTTTTTTCAGAGAACAAAAAGCAAAGTATGTTAAAGATACATTTTAACCCATCACTCAGAGGCACAACCTAGGGGTCTCAAGCATATTGATGGAAAGGAGTTAAGGAGAGAAAGAAAGGAGGTTGAGAAGAATAGATTCACACATTGCAGGTTGTTCTTACCATCCTCCCATGAGACCAAGTTAACATAAATATGGCTTACATCACACAACACCAAATGCTGGTGAGGATGTAAAGAAAGAGGGACCTTTACTCATGCTTGGTGGGGATGGACATTGGTGAATTTGAAACATGAAGACCATATGACCCAAGTGACTCACTCCTGGGTATACACCCACTTGAAAGCCATTATATCCTATCGCTGAGGTTTTTGTACAGCCATGCAGACTGTAGCACTATATGCAATGACTATATGTCAATCAGCAGATGAATAGGTAAGGAAAATGTGTTGCATTTGCAAATTTTATATAACCGCCCATAAAGAAAAATAAAATCATGACATTTCAGAAAAATGGAAAGAGCTGGAAATTACTATGTAAGTATAAATCACAGAATCATAAAGACACATTCTCCCCTGTTTTTTCTCAAAGATCAATTCTGTTTTAATATACTATAATAATATAATATAATATTATAATATAAATGTTATGTTCCTGCATCATTTCTTGCCTCTTCAGATTGAACTTCCGTTAACCATATTTTACTCTGAATCTCTACTCATCTATGTTGCAACCATCCAAATGATTGGAACAATTATGTGTCCAGATTTTCTCTGTTTACTTGCTCTTCATTCTTTCTTTACCAAAATGCATTCTATTAAGGTCGTTTACAAATGTGTCATTGTATCCAGAGGCCATCTTTGTGCTCCTGAAGCCAAGGCTCTGAAAGAGAGGTGAGTGGCACGAGGTCACAAGACCCACAGATTCCTCTCTGCTCCCTGTGTTTATGAAGCAAGGGCAAGATGACCTCATCCTCTCTCAGAACTGTCCCTGGCTATGCCCTGCCATAGCATGGCACCATGGCATACTCCCATAGTTATGCTGGCTTTCTCACCCTAATTTCATAAAAGCAGGATCACATGTCCCAGAAATAATTTTACAATGTGATTTGATTAGAGATTTTTCAAAAGTTTGATTGGCTTGACTTTTTTTTATACCAAGAGTAGACACATTAATTTAGGGATACATTATAAAAAGTTGTTTGGGTAGTGATTTGATTTGGTTTGTTTGGTTGGTTTGTTAATATTGGAGGCAAAATAATATAATTCTAAAACACTGAGCTCACTGTATTGATGCATACCTTATAAATTTCTGACTCAGTTTAAGAAAGGCATCTCATTCCCCTGCCACTTAAGTCAGAGACCACAGGCAACACTTCTGCCTGCCCATTTCTTCACCTCTTACATTCAGTCACTGAAAAAGGCTTGCTCTTACATCCTCTTCCAAGGGCTACTGCACACATGTGCTAAACATACATACACTCAGGCATACCTTATACACTTATACATAAAATAAATATTTATTAAAGAGGATCCCCTTTCTCTTCCTTTCCATTATACCATGTCAGCCTGGCTCTAAAATCTGCTAATGGAAATATAGTCCCACCTTCCAGTTTTTATCACTGCCCAGAAGTGACCCTGTGCCACAGCTCTCAATACCCAAATCTCACTGGAAGAGAGCTGGTCTCCCAAGAGTGCTGACACACCTGAGAGCAAAGGTGAGACCACCACTTCTGCTCAAATTCCTGGCCCAAGAGGAACCCTGCCAGAGCCATCAGGACACAGGAACCAAGGAACAGCCAGGGATAGGATCATTCCCATTGTCATCTGCACTCTAAAGCTGACCCTGTGCCATAGCTCTCCATACCCAAATCCCTCCCAGAGAAAACTGGTCTCACAGGAGTATTGACACACAGGCATGCAAGAGAGCAAGGCACAGTCAGAGACAGCATCACCAGCTTACACCAGAGATAACTAGATGGCAAGAGGCAAGGGCAAAAACATAAGCAACAGAAACCAAGGCTAATTAGCATAATCAGAACCCAGTTCTCAGATTACAGAGAGTCCTGGATACCCGAAGACACCAAAAGAGCAAGATTCTGATATAAAATTATGTCTCATGATGATGATAGAGGACTTTAAGAAGGACATAAGTAACTCCCTTAAAGAAATGCAGGAGAACAGGGCTGGAGAGATGGTTCAGTCGTTAAAAGCATTTTCTGCTCTTCCAAAGGTCATGATTTCCATTCCAGCAACCACATGGTGGCTCACAACCATCTCTAATTGGATTTAATGCCCTTTTCTGGTGTGTAAAAACCGGCTGCTCATATACATTAAATAAATAAATATTAAATAAAGAAAAATAAATACAGGAGAACATAGGTAAACAGGTAGAATCCCTCAAAGAGGAAACAAAAAGCCCTTAAAGAATTACAAGAAAACACAACCAAACAGGTGAAGGAATCATTATAACTTCTCCATTTGAAAAATTTTCTAAGTCAGTTTCCACAGCCTCCACGTTCTCTGTCCAACAAGGTCTAAAACCTTGAAGGAAGGCAACTTGTCCAATCTGGGATATAGGCAAGCAAAATAGTGCCAAGAACATATATCCACTACAATTTTTCTGTCTCCATTTTCAGGGCACTCAGCAAGCTCATAGGTCAGCATCATTCTTTGTCTTAGCGACAGCATGTCACACCAACCACTCTGGCAGCTAGCACACTCCTGCAGCATCCTGTGTGTGTGTGTGTGGGGGGGGAACATGTCCTCTTCCCCATATTAAATATCTAATCAGGATCATACCATATGCCAATAAGTGGATCCTTCCATTTCACCTAGGCATAATAAGTATGCCTAGTTGTAGGGTGTCTCTCCAGCCCATAGACACTCAGCAGAGAGTTCCTTCTCTTCCAAATTTTAAAACTTTAAAAATAAAAAGCATGATTCAAATAATGTGTATGGGGATATAATTCCCCCCTTTTTGTTTTTTATGAAGATAATGTTTTAAAGTTCCACAATACCTTGTCCGTTAGAACTATAAAAATCCCGGCAATGTGGGTGATATTAAATTATCTACAAAACTTCTCAAATGCTTGACTGTAATAGCCAGTTCCATTTTCTGCTTTAATCTGATTTGGAACACCAAGCATAAAAAAACAATGCAGGCAATGACTAATTACATTTTTAGTTGCTTCTCCCATTAAAGCAGTTAATATTAGATAGCCTGAAAAGGTTCAAGTTCCATGTACATACTTTAATTTTCCAAAATCAGAAATATGAGTGCCATCCACTTGCAATAATTGATTAGGTAAAAGTACTCGAGGATTAACAGCATTATTTGATATAGACAGAAATTTAGGACATTGAGGACAAGTCTTGAAAATTTGACATGGACATTCTCTAAAAATATCAAATTATTGTCTCAAGCTATTACTGTTTTGATGATGTAAAGAATAAGATTTTATAGCCAATTTTTCCTGTGTAAGGCCTACTATCTTCCTGGTATACAAATCTGCTATGGCATTGTCATAAGTGGTCTGTCCAGACAATCCAGTATGAGTTTTAAAAGTCCTATAAAATAAGGAACAATACATTCTCTTAAATTGAGTTGTATTTGCATAAATAATTGCAAAATTTGAGAATTACCAATGTCAAAAAGAAGAACAACTTCACACAATTGCAAACTATAAGCTATATATTGGCTATCAGTATGCAAAATGAAGCCTTGAATATTCAACATTTCAAAAACAGTGGCCACAGCATGTAATTCAATTATTTGTGTTGAAGTGGAGGAAAACTCAAGAGAATATGCATGTGATCCAATTATATACGCTGCTTTCCCATTAGACCACCCATCTATAAGTACAGTGAGCACTTCCTCTAATGGCTATATACACAAACTTACAGGAAATACAAAAGCATGTATAGAGGCAAATTGTAGCAACTTGTCTTTTGGATAATGATTATCAAACTTGCCTAAAATGTTTGCACATGCAATAGGCCAAATATCATTATTCTGCAATAACCAATTTAATTGCTGTTTGGAATACAAAATATTTCATCAGGTTCCTAAGACATTCTTTCCAAAACACTATCATGATTTTATCCAACAATTTTGTATTAACACAGCAACATCTTCCTAATAGGGTGTTCAAACTTTACTTGTAGATGAAGAGAAATGAATCCACATTAATGGTCCCTTTTGCCAAAGAATTGCTCTGAGCACATGAGTAGCAATAATGCAAACAGCCAGCAATTGATTTATAGTCAATATAATTAATCTATTGTTGGCTAATGCTTCCTCTACTTTCTGCAAAGCTATTTGTTACTCACCAGTTAATTTGCATGCACCTTGAGAACATCAAACATAGGCTTAAGTCCTCCTGTGGTGAGTTGAAGGTGAAATCTTAATAATTAACATCTCCCAAAAGCTTTTTAAAGTAAGTAAACTATCTTTTCTTATTTTAAATTTTCTGTGCCACAGTTTGTTTAGGATATAAGTCATGTCCAAAATACTGAAAAGGATATTGTCTTTGAATCTTTTCTGGAGCAACAAATACTCCCCAAAATTTTAAACCTCTTTGTATAAGAGAAAAGGCTGGTAGTAAAATGCCTTCAGTGGAATCAGCTAATAAAATACTATCCATATGATGAATAATATACACTGAATGATTCAAAATCCTAGCTTTTTGTATTGAAGCAGAGATAAACTTTTTTATATAAAGTAAGGCTACTAGCTATTCCTTGAGGCAAAACTTTCCAATGATATTGCTTCATGTGCTCTTTTAAATTACAAGCTCATTAAAAGCAAACCCTTTACACTCATCAGGATGCAAAAGAACAGTATAAAAACATTGGCAGCTAGAGTAAATAAGTCAGGCTGTAATGCCTTCATAAGTTCCTAGTTTCATTAACCTTTCATAAATCTTAAGTTTGAACATTGTTTTGGATTAATGGAATAACCAATCCCTTGGAGGGGAGTGAATACATCAGCTCCAATGTCTATTAATCCTTCAAAGCCCCTTTTCTAAAATTAGTATTTTAAGGTTTGCAGACACAGTTATAATGCCATGGGGAGAAGCAGCAATAATTTTTGTTTCTCCTACATAATCATAATACCTGGATAGATCTATAATCCATTTATTTATTTTGAGACAGAGTTTCTCTGTATAGACCTGGCTGTCCTGGAACTCACTCTATAGACCAGGCTGGCCTCGAACTCAGAAATTTGCCTGCCTCTGCCTCCCAAGTGCTGGGATTAAAGGCATGTGCCACCACTGCCTGGCTATAATCCTTTTATAATAATGCTGCTTAGGCCCTGTTTCAGGCTCCAGACATCCGGGCACCTTCCCCGCCAGAGGAGAGGTGTCCACCTGGGAGGGCTCTGCCTGCACAGCTGGGGGAGCCATCTTGGGTTTCAGATCCCTCAGAGACTAGTCTGTGCAGGTGAGAATGCGTCTATAGAATCGACACAGCTTCTGGGACAGGCAGATGTAGCCTCCCCCAGCCTGAAGCAGACTGGTACAGACCTTGTGGCCACTGAGGTGGGGCCACCTGTGGTGCAGCTTTCCTACTTGGCTGGCTTCTTTTGAAGTGTCAACTGCCCTGAGATTCTGCTACCTTCCGAGTGGCTGAACATGTCTTCCTGAGACATTTCTGAATAAGCAACAGCCTGGCAACCAAGTGCTGATGGCATGGTGACAAAGCACCAAGGATGGACTGGCAGGGGGAGGGGGGGACGGTGCGGGGGGGGGGTGGCCCTTCTCCCTTATAAGCACAGTCTCTTAGTAAACTTGCAGGCCTTGATCAGAGAAAAATTTATCTTGGCTTCATCATTCTTTTCTTGCCATCTAGTTTCTTTTTTCAGCCCCAGCCTGCCTTCCAGAAATACCCGGTTCATGTAGGCCATGGGCAGGCCTCCTACTACAGATTGGTGCCATGAATGGGAACCTGGGAATGGCGGGGAAACACTGAGGGATTGCTGTCTTCTGTGGAGCTCCACAAGAAGGAAAGAATAAGAAGATCATATCAGGCACAGTGAGCAACAGGTATTTTTGCTAGCACTGGTTTTAAACTTCATTTTTTAAAGTGTTGCTTGAGGTGTGATAGAATATGGACTAAGTTGGAACAGTGCTGACCCAGCCCTGATTCCACTTAGGGTTTGAAATATGGGACTCGAAACTCCAAAACAGGTGGTTGTCCACAGTCAAGAACTGCATCAGGCTAGAGGAACAGGGTTTAAAATAATAAAATAAAATAAAATAAAATAAAATAAAATAAAATAAAATAAAATAAAATAGAGGAAAATGGATTTTGAAATTCTTCCAGAGAAAGAGAGAAATCGGGGGACGCTCTGCTTTATTATCTCTGGCCCCTGCAGCAGAAGTTCTATGCCCTCTTTGTGTTGTCTAATGACTGGTGTACCAATCTGTTCACGTGTCAATTCATGTGAGTTTTGTTTCGTTGTCTGAATGACTGAATGCTCTGTGTTCCATGTTGGAAAATAAAAATGGCTAAGACTTTATCTGCTGGTTCAGCAAAGCCTGAGAGTGGCCTACACTTTAGCCAAGAATTAAGCACAGCAGGAGAGCCACTGCTGAAAAACTGCTTTTAAAGAAAAGGAGTCTGCAACCTCTTGGTTTTAAGGCAAAAAAGCTGATAGTTGGTTTTTTCCTAAAAAATTCTCTGCAATTGTGATTATTGTGTTTAGCAAACGACAAAGTGCTTTTTTATCTTATAATTATAGCTAGAAAAAGTAAAATTCTTTGATTCGTCTAGATTTATAGGATTCCTGTAGCCACTTAATTTGGTTTTTTTTTTTTTTTTTACTGCTCTTAAAGGTATAATATGCTCTGCTTGTCTTCATCATAGAATATTAGCTTATAAGTTATTTGGTATGATTTAAAAGGTGTAACATTGGTAGCAAGACAGTTTTAAATTGGTAACTCAGGTTTGCAGTCTTTCAAACATGTGGCATAAAACAGGCCAAAAAACTAGGCCTCTAAGGATACTTCTAGTTGAGATAATATTTAATATGATTCTTAACCTAAAAGGTAGACAGATAAGATTTAAAACAATGTCTCTTTAATGAAGCATTAAAATTTGCACTGTCATGCATTCATAGGTATAAATTAGAAGTTAAACTTCATAACATGATAATAATGTTTCTAATATTGATTTTAAAGATGATAAATTGTTTTAAAATTGGGTTTTGCTTTCCCAAAGTTGTAGTTATAGTCTAATATTGCAAAAGAAACTTAAAAAATTTTAAATCTGTCCTCTCAGCAAAAGGAACAAAGCTCAGAGCAGCCTCAGGTGGGGGGCTTGTGTGACTTTCTTTTGTTTTGCAAACAGAGCCTAAGGAAGTTCTTGAGACTTGCCTCTCCCTGCTTTCAGGGAAATGTTCTTTTAGCTAAAAGAACATTGTTGCAGATCTATCCAGATGTTGTTCTAAATAAAGTTCAAATTCAAAATTTATAAAAGTTCAATCAGACTGTAGAACTTATAAAGACATTACAATCTGGCTTGCCTACTTCATGTAAAGTTATTATAGGTTTAAAAGTTTGTTTTCTCCTTTGAATTCTGATAATTGTAAAGAGTTTTGCTTCTAGTGAACTTGTAATACTGGAAAATTTTGCCTCTAGGTATGGATAAAATAGCTTTACATAATGTAAGAAAAATTTTTATTGTCTCTGCTTCAATACAAGAAGCTAAGAGTTTGAATCTTTCAGTGTATATAGTTTCCTAAGTGGAAAGTATTTTATTAGCTAATGCCTCTCAAGGGAAGTTTAATTCAAATTTTGCTCTCACACAATGAGCTTTAAAGTTCTGGGGAGTAGCTGTTGCTCCATAAGATTCAGAGGCAACATCTTTATAATATTTAGGGTTTTAGTTATACTATAAAATTGTGATACAGAAAATCTAAGAACAAAAAAATTGATTTGCTTCAATATTTTATTTTCAAAAGCTTCCAGGAGATGTTAATTGACTAAGACCTCACCTTAAGGTCTTAAAGTGACTTAAACCTTTGTTAGATGTTATCTTGAGAGATTCAAATTAACTAGTAAAGAACAAAAGGCTTTCCAGAAAATAAAGGAAGCTTTTATAATAGTTATCAATTATAATCAATGGTAGTTAAATATTAGCTGCTTATTTTATTTACGGTTATTAAATGTGCCCACAGAAATTCTTTGGCAAGAGAAAACATAAATGTAAAATCATCTTTCTTTGCCTCAAAGCAAAGTTGTGATATCCTATTAAGAGTGCTGTGGTGCTAATTAAGAATTGTAAGATAAATTCGTATATTTTAGAAAAACTATAACAAAAAATTGTGTCTTAAGAACCTGACAACGTGTCTGTTCCTTGTTCCAAACAGCAATTAATTTGGTTATTGCAGAATATTGATATTTGGCCTATTGCATACCATCATTTTAAATAAAATTGATAATCACTATCCTAAAGATAAGTTAAAAATTGTTTTTTATGCATGCTTTTGTAAATTCATGCATGCATGCATCCCATTTACTGTGTTTAAAAACAGCACTTCTTGGGAGAAAATTATATGTTAATTGGATCACATGCTTATTCTTTTGAGTTTCGTCCTGCTTCAGCACAGATAATTAAATTGTATGCTGTAGATGGTGTTTTAAAATGTTGAATAATCAAGCTTTAATTTGTATATTTATCAATAATATATCTCAGAGCTTACAATTGCTTAAAATTGTTCATCCCTCAGATACTATGAATTCTCAAATTTGCAATGGTTTATGCATATACAACTCATAAAAAGAAATGCTGTTCTTTTTAGAAGACTGTTTTTGGACATTTAAAAATTTGTTCTAGATTGCCTGGACAAGGCCGCTTAAGGCAATGCCATGCTAGATTTATATCTCAGGAAGATTACTGGCCTTACATAAGAATAATTGGCCATATAATCTCGTTCTTTACATCATCAAAACAGTAATGGCTTAAGATAATATTTTGGTATTTTTAGAGAATGTGCATATCAAATTGTAAAAAAAAAAAATGTTCTTAGTGTCCTCAGTTCCTACCTGTTTCCACATAATAGTGTTAATTCTTGAGGACTTATACTTAATCAATTGTTGCAAATGGATGTAACTCATTATTTGGAAAATTAAAATATATACATGTTTGTATTGACACTTGTTCAGGATTTCTTTTTGCTTCTCTACATACTGGAGAGGCCTCTAGAAATGTAATTGATCATTGTTTACAAGCCTTTAATGCTATGGGATTGCCTAAACTCATTAGGACAGATAATGGGCCATCCTATGTTAGCAACAATTTTACTTCATTTTGTAAGGAATTTGGTATCAAACATAAAATTGGAGTTCCTTATAACCCCATGGGACAAGGAATTGTTGAACATGCTCATCACACTCTGAAAGAAATGGCTTTTAAAAACTAAACAAGGGCAGTTATACCCCGAAAGTCACCAAAAGCACATCTCACTTTTGTCTTATTTGTTTTAAATTCTTTGCAAACTGATGTTAAAGGTCAGTCTGCAGCAGATCGCCACTGGCATCCAGTTACTTCCAGTTCTTATGCCATGGTTAAATGGCGGGACCCATTAACTAATACGTGAAATGGTCCAGACCCCGTTTTAATCTGGGGAAGAGGTTCTGTCTCTGTTTTTTCACAAAAAGAAGACAGAGTGATGGCTGCATGAAAGACTGGTTTGTAAAGTGGACACCGATTCTGAATCTTCTAGTAAGTATGATTCTAACCTCATTGATGGCTAAAAATCCTTTTCAGCCAAAAAAAAAATTAATTTGGAGCACAGCCTCCACTTTCAGAGAATTTTTGGCTTTTCTGCTAATTCTCAAAGTCGCCTTCCCCACACTGGGAGATCAGAGTCTGAGATTGATCTTTGCTAATTTGCAACTGAATAAAGTACCTGGATTTTCACAAAGAAACTTTTATCATGTTGCTTTTCAACTATCTCCACTTTGTTTTTCAAGCAGGTCAGTCTCTCCTTACAGCCTGATTTCAGCACGCATGCAGCTTCACCTCCAGCAAGCACAGGGGGCAGAAATTCATCAATGTGAAGAAGCATATTAAGAATATATTGTGGCTTTGGTCTGATTTGAGAATAAAGTGTGCTATGAGGGCCAGACAGTCGATGATGGACAACCAGATTTCAGAGCCATATCAATCTAAGACAGAGGTACATGCCAAGAGGCCGTGGTTTGTGAATAATACACCACAGAGCCATGTTTGTGTAGAAAACACACACACACACACACAAACAAGCTGCATGTATGCTCCTTGACAGATAAGAATGGCTCAGGAAAAACTGAGATTTCCTAAGCCAGGCAGGGCCACCAGCCACCATACCTCCAAGGCAGGACTATGGAGCATAAACAAATTTTATGTCTTGCTCTAGCTATTTTTATTATATAATCGGGGGGAAATTGTAGCTTCCCCCAGCCTGAAGATGGCTGGTACAGACCTTGTGGCCACTGAGGTGGGGCCACCTGTGGTGCAGCTTTCCTACTTGGCTGGTTTCTTTTGAAGTGTCAACTGCCCTGAGATTCTGCTGCCTGCCCAGAGGCTGAACCTGTCTTCCTGAGACATTACTGAAAAACCAACAGCCTGGCAACCAAGTTCTGATGGCATGGCAACAAAGCACCAAGGATGACTGGCAGAGGGGATGGGCCTTCCCCCTTATAAGCACAGTCTCTTAGTAAACTCGCAGGCCTTGATCAGAGAAAAATTTATCTTGGCTTCATCATTAATTTCTCGCTGTCTAGTTTCTTTTTCAGCCCCAGCTTGCCTTCCAGAAATACTCAGTTCTTGTAGGCCACAGGCCAGCCTCCTACTACAGGCATAAGTGACACAGCTTCTGGAACAGACCCTGCTACAGGCTCCAGACATCCAGGCACCTTCTCTGCCAGAGAAGAGGTATCTGCCCAAAAGGGCTCTGCCAGCGCACATGGCAGAGCCATCTTGGCTCCCGGATCCCTCAGATAATAGTTTGCACAAGTAAGAGAGAGGACTACAGAAGCTACACAGCTTCTGGGACAGGCCTTGTTTCAGGCCTTCATCTTCAGCCAGGAGGCAGGTCCGAATGCCAAATATCTGTTCACCTTCCCTGCAAGAGGAGAGCTTGCTTGCACAGAGTACTCTGATCACTGAGACTCAGGAGACAGCTAGACTTCCAGGTCTTCTGACAGAGGCTAAGAGAATCACAGGAGGAAAAGCTCCAACCAGAGACAACTATAAAAACTAACTCCAGAGATTACCAGATGGGGAAAGTCAAACGTAAGAATCTTACTAAGAGAAACCAAAACCACTCACCATCATCAGAAACCAGCACTCCCAACTCAGTCAGTCCTGGATACCGCAACACACCCGAAAAGCAAGACTCAGATTTAAAAACATATCTCATGATGCTGGTAGAAGACATCAAGAAGGACTTTAATAACTCACTTAAAGAAATACAGGAAAAAACTGCTAAAGAGGTAAAAGTCCTTAAAGAAATACAGGAAAACACAACCAAAAAGGTGATGGAATTGAAGAAAACAATAGAGGACCTAAAAAGGGAAGTAGACACAATAAAGAAAACCCAGAGTGAGACAACTCTGGAGATAAAAACCCTAGGAAAGAAATCAGGAGACCGGCAGCGGGGTAGCTAGGGCACAGGGTCGGCTGACACTCACCAGCTACCCACAACACCGTCCACAGGATCTTGAGACTTCTGGCGAGTGGAACACAGCTTCTGCTCCAGTCCAATCTCGCGGGACCTGAGACTGCTTTGGTTGGGGAGGCAGAAATCCGGCCTGAGTAGGGCCACAAGCCTCTTCCGGTCAGACCAGCACCGCGGTAGCTAGAGTGCAGGGTCGGCTGACACCTGCCAGCTACCCACAGCACCCGCAACAGGATTTTGAGACTTCTGGTGAGTGGAACACAGAGTCTGCTCCAATCATTAAACAGTGACAATAACAACTAACCCCAGAGATTACCAGATGGCGAAAGGTAAACGTAATAATCTTCCTAACAGAAACCAAGACCACACACCATCATCAGAACACAGCGCTCCCAATTCGCCCAATCCAGGGCACCCCAACACACCGGAAAAGCTAGACACAGATCTAAAAGCATATCTCATGATGATGGTAGAGGACATCAAGAAGGACTTTAATAACTCACTTAAAGAATTACAGGAGAACATGGCTAAAGAGTTACAAGTCCTTAAAGAAAAACAGGAAAACACAACCAAACAGGTAGAAGTCCTTAAAGAGAAACAGGAAAACACATCCAAACAGATGATGGAAATGAACAAAACCATACTAGACCTAAAAAGGGAAGTAGAAACAATAAAGAAAACCCCAAATGAGGCAACACTGGAGATAGAAACCCTAGGAAAGAAATCTGAAACCATAGATACGAGCATCACCAACAGAATACAAGAGATGGAAGAGAGAATCTCAGGTGCAGAAGATTCCATAGAGAACATCGGCACAACAATCAAGGAAAATGTAAAACGCAAAAAGATCCTAACTCAAAACATCCAAGAAATACACAATGAGAAGACCAAACCTACGGATAATAGGAGTGGATGAGAATGAAGATTTTCAACTCAAAGGACAAGCAAACATCTTCAACAAAATTATAGAAGAAAACTTCCCAAATCTAAAGAAAGACATGCCCATGAACATACAAGAAGCATACAGAACTCCAAATAGACTGGACCAGAAAAGAAATACCTCCCGACACATAATAATCAGAACAACAAATGCACTAAATAAAGATAGAATACTAAAAGCAGTAAGCGAGAAAGGCCAAGTAACATATAAAGGCAAGCCTATCAAAATTACACCAGATTTTTCACCAGAGACTATGAAAGCCAGAAGATCCTGGACAGATGTTATACAGACACTAAAAGAACACAAATTCCAGCCCAGGCTACTATACCCAGCCAAACTCTCAATTAACATAGATGGAGAAACCAAAGTATTCCACGACAAAACCAAATTCACACATTATCTCTCCACAAATCCAGCCCTTCAAAGGATAATAAAAAAAAAGGCCAATACAAAGACGGGAACCACGCCCTAGAAACAACAAGAAGGTAATTCCTCAACAAACCTAAAAGAAGAGAGCCACAAGAACAGAATGCCAACTTTAACAACAAAAATAACAGGAAACAACAATTTCTTTTCCTTAATATCTCTTAATATCAATGGACTCAACTCCCCGATAAAAAGACAAGACTAACAAACTGGCTACACAAACAAGACCCAACATTTTGCTGCTAACAGGAAACTCATCTCAGAGAAAAAGACACTACCTCAGAATGAAAGGCTGGAAAACAATTTTCCAAGCAAATGGTATGAAGAAACAAGCTGGAGTAGCCATTCTAATATCTGATAAGATTGACTTCCAACCCAATGTCATCAAAAAAGACAGGGAGGGGCACTTCATACTCATCAAAGGTAAAATCCTCCAAGAGGAACTATCAATCCTGAATATCTATGCTCCAAATACAAAGGCAGCCACATTCATTAAAGAAACTTTAGTAAATCTCAAAGCACACATTGCACCTCATACAATAATAGTGGGAGACTTCAACATACCACTTTCACCAATGGACAGATCGTGGAAACAGAAACTAAACAGGGACACAGTGAAACTAACAGAAGTTATGAATCAAATGGATCTGGCAGATATCTACAGAACATTCTATCCTAAAACAAAAGGATATACCTTCTTCTCAGCACCTCATGGTAACTTCTCCAAAATTGA
The DNA here is from genome assembly GCF_978045245.1 of Mus caroli. Taxonomy (NCBI): domain Eukaryota; kingdom Metazoa; phylum Chordata; class Mammalia; order Rodentia; family Muridae; genus Mus; species Mus caroli. Next base: position 15,039,005 of record NW_028227258.1, read on the forward strand.
CCACATAATAGGTCACAAAACAGGCCTCAACAGATACAAAAATATTGAAATTGTCCCATGCATCCTATCAGATCACCATGGACTAAGGCTGATCTTCAATAACAAAATAAATAATAGAAAGCCAACATTCACATGGAAACTGAACAACACTCTTCTCAATGATACCTTGGTCAAAGAAGGAATAAAGAAAGAAATTAAGGACATTTTAGAGTTCAATGAAAATGAAGCCACAACATACCCAAACTTATGGGACGCAATGAAAGCATTTCTAAGAGGAAAACTCATAGTTCTGAGTGCCTACAAAAAGAAACTAGAGAGAGCACACATTAGCAGCTTGACTACACACCTAAAAACACTAGAACAAAAGGAAGCAAATTCACCCAAGAAGAGTAGACGGCAGGAAATAATCAAACTCAGGGGCAAAATCAACCAAGTGGAAACAAGAAGAACTATTCAAAGAATCAACCAATCAAGGAGCTGGTTCTTTGAGAAAATCAAAAAGATAGATAAACCCTTAGCCAGACTCACTAGAGGGCACAGGGAAAGCATCCTAATTAACAAAATCAGAAATGAAAAAGGAGACATAACAACAGATCCTGAAGACATCCAAAACACCATCAGATCCTTCTACCAAAGGCTATACTCAACAAAACTGGAGAACCTGGATGAAATGGAGAAGTTCCTAGACAGATACCAGGTACCAAAGCTGAATCAAGATCAGGTTAATGATCTAAACAGCCCTATATCCCCCAAAGAAATAGAAGCAGTCATTAATAGTCTCCCAACTAAAAAAAGCCCAGGACCAGATGGGTTTAGTGCAGAGTTCTATCAGACCTTCAAAGAAGATCTAATCCCAGTTCTTCACAAACTATTCCACAAAATAGAAACAGAAGGTACTCTACCCAACTCATTCTATGAAGCCACAATTACTCTGATACCTAAACCACAAAAAGACCCAACAAAGATAGAAAACTTCAGACCAATATCCCTTATGAATATTGATGCAAAAATCCTCAATAAAGTTCTTGCTAACCGAATCCAAGAACACATGTAAACAATCATCCATCCTGACCAAGTAGGTTTCATCACAGGGATGCAGGGATGGTTCAATATATGGAATTCCATCAACGTAATCCAGTATATAAACAAACTCAAAGACAAAAACCACATGGTCATCTCGTTAGATGCGGAAAAAGCATTTGACAAAATCCAACACCCATTCATGATAAATGTCTTGGAAAGATCAGGAATTCAAGGCCCATACCTAAACATGATAAAAGCAATCTACAGCAAACCAGTAGCCAACATCAAAGTAAATGGTGAGAAGCTTGAAGCAATCCCTCTAAAATCAGGGACTAGACAAGGCTGTCCACTTTCTCCATACCTACTCAAAATTGTACTTGAAGTCCTAGCCAGAGCAATTCGACAACAAAAGGAGATCAAAGGGATACAAATTGGAAAAGATGAAGTCAAAATATCACTTTTTGCAGATGATATGATAGTATATATAAGTGACCCTAAAAATTCCACCAGAGAACTCCTAAACCTGATAAACAGCTTCGGTGAAGTAGCTGGATATAAAATTAACTCAAACAAAGCAATGGCCTTTCTCTACACAAAGAATAAACAGGCTGAGAAAGAAATTAGGGAAACAACACCCTTCTCAATAGTCACAAATAATATAAAATATCTTGGCGTGACTCTAACTAAGGAAGTGAAAGATCTGTATAATAAAAACTTCAAGTCTCTGAAGAAAGAAATTATAGAAGATCTCAGAAGATGGAAAGATCTCCCATGCTCATGGATTGGCAGGATCAACATTGTAAAAATGGCTATCTTGCCAAAAGCAATCTACAGATTCAATGCAATCCCCATCAAAATTCCAACTCAATTCTTCAACGAATTAGAAAGTGCAATCTGCAAATTCATCTGGAATAACAAAAAACCTAGGATAGCTAAAACTCTTCTCAAGGATAAAAGAACCTCTGGTGGAATCACCATGCCGGACCTAAAGCTTTACTACAGAGCAATTGTGATAAAAAACTGCGTGGTACTGGTGTAGTGACAGACAAATAGACCAATGGAATAGAATTGAAGACCCAGAAATGAACCCACACACCTATGGTCACTTGATCTTCGACAAGGGAGCTAAAAACATCCAGTGGAAGAAACACAGCATTTTCAACAAATGGTGCTGGCACAACTGGTTGTTAACCTGTAGAAGAATGCGAATCGATCCATTCCTATCTCCTTGTACTAAGATCAAGTCTAAGTGGATCAAGGAACTTCACATAAAACCAGAGACACTGAAACTTATAGAGGAGAAAGTGGGGAAAAGCCTTGAAGATATGGGCACAGGGGAAAAATTCCTGAATAGAACAGTAATGGCTTGTGATGTAAGATCGAGAATCGATAAATGGGACCTCATAAAATTTCAAAGCTTCTGCCAGGCAAAAGACACCGTCAATAAGACAAGAAGATCACCAACAGATTGGGAAAGGATCTTTACCAATCCCAAATCAGATAGGGGACTAATATCCAATACAGATAAAGAAGTCAAGAATGTGGACTCCATAAAATCAAATAACCCCATTAAAAAATGGGGCTCAGAACTGAACAAAGAATTCTCACCCGAGGAATAGCGAATGGCAGAGAAGCACCTGAAAAAATGTTCAACATTCTTAATCATCAGGGAAATGCAAATCAAAACAACCCTGAGATTCCACCTCACACCAGTCAGAATGGCTAAGATGAAAAATTCAGGTGACAGCAGATGCTGGTGAGGATGTGGAGAAAGAGGAACGCTCCTCCATTGTTGGTGGGATTGCAAGCTTCTACAACCACTCTGGAAATCAGTCTGGCGGTTCCTCAGAAAATTGGACATAGTACTACCGGATGATCCAGCAATACCTCTCCTGGGCATATATCCAGAAGATGTCCCAACCGGTAAGAAGGACACATGCTTCACTATGTTCATAGCAGCCTTATTTATAATAGCCAGAAGCTGGAAAGAACACAGATGCCCCTCAACAGAGGAATGGATACAGAAAATGTGGTACATTTACACAATGGAGTACTACTCAGCTATTAAAAAGAATGAATTTATGAAATTCCTAGGCAAATGGATGGACCTGGAGGGCATCATCCTGAGTGAGGTAACACAATCACAAAGGAACTCTCACAATATGTATCACTGATAAGTGGATATTAGCCCAGAAACTTAGGATACCCAAGATATAAGATTCAATTTGCTAAACGCATTAATCTCAAGAGAACGAAGACCAAAGTGTGGATACTTTGCCCCTTCTTAGAATTGGGAACAAAACACCCATGGAAGGAGTTACAGAGACAAAATTTGGAGCTGTGACGAAAGGATGGACCATCTAGTGATTGCCATATCCAGAGATCCATCCCATGATTAGCTTCCAAATGCTGACACCATTGCATACACTAGCAAGATTTTGCTGAAAGGACCCAGATATAGCTGTCTCTTGTGAGACTATGCCGGGGCCTAGAAAACACAGAAGTGGATGCTCACAGTCAGCTATTGAATGGATCACAGGGACCCCAATGGAGGAACTAGAGAAAGCACCCAAGGAACTAAAGGGAACTGCAACCCTATAGGTGGAACCACAATATGAACTAACCAGTACCCCGGAGCTCATGTCTCTTAGCTGCATATGTATGAAAAGATGGCCTAATAGGCCAGCACTTGAAAGAGAGGCCCATTGGACTTGCAAACTTTATATGCCCCAGTACAGGGGAATGCCAGGGCCAAAAAAGGGGGAGTGGGTGGGTAGGGGAGTGGCGAGTGTGGGTATGGGCGACTTGTGGTATAGCATTGGAAATGTAAATGAGCTAAATACCTAATAAAAAATGGAAAAAAATAATAATTTATCACAAAACAGGCCTCAACAGATACAAAAATATTGAAATTGTCCCATGCATCCTATCAGATCACCGTGGACTAAGGCTGATCTTCAATAAAAACATAAATAATAGAAAGCTGACATTCACATGGAAACTGAACAACACTCTTCTCAATGATACCTTGGTCAAGGAAGGAATAAACAAAGAAATCAAAGAAGATCTAATACCAATACTCTCTATACTATTCCACAAAATACAAACAGAAGGAACACTACCGAATTTATTCTATGAAGCCACAGTTTTGCTACGTATTCTCCCTGTGAGATGTAAAGGTTGCTGTCTAATCAGGAACTTGTCACAATTTCCTTTCTTGGAGGACTTCATTGGATTTTTTTTCTACTTCTACCATGTTTAATGTTTCAAATTGATTTTAAAAATTGGTTGAGTGCATATTACTTTTAGCTTCAGAAGATATCGTGTGTATTTAAAAGGCATTTAACTATTATAAATTCTTTTGATGACTTATAAAAGGTCGATACAGAATTGTTTATTTTAAAATAAATTTTATTGGTTTAAAGAAAAACAAACATAGGATCTGTTTTGGGTGTTGACCATCTTTGTTTTGAATTTCAGGTTTTGAGAAATGGGTAAGGAGACAAAGTTGAGTGGTGTGGGAGGTGACTGAGGATGGGTGAAGAATATGATCAAATATATTATTTGAAATATATTGTATGAAAAAATAAATGTAAAAAAGAGCTTGATGTTGTCCAAATGAAGTACCAATGAAGCATCTCAAATGGAATTAAAAAAAAAAAATCTAAAAACGGATGCACTGAGGGCCAGCAGAAAGAACAGAAACAGGCAACCTTGGGAGGTAGGAGGTGGGGGTCCCACCAGAATGTACCAGAGACCTGGGAGGTGAGGGGACTCTCAGGCTCAAAGGGAAGGACCTTAGATGAAGCACCCTACAGTGGCGAGAGGGAACTTGTAAAACCTACTTCCAGCAGAAAGAAAGGGCATCAAGTGAGGGAAGGGGTTGCCATCCCACAGTCAAAATTCCAAACCATAATTGTTCCTATTCAAAAGAACTGCAGGGATAAAAATGGAGAAGTACCTGAGGAAAAGAAGGTCCAGTGACAGGCCCAAAGTGGGATCCAGCTCAAGGGGAGGCCCCAAGGACTAACACAATTACTGAAGCTATGAAGTGCTCACAAAATGGGACCTATCATGTTTGCCCTCTGAAAGGCCCAACAAGCAGCTGAAAGAGTCATGCAGATATTTGCACCCAACCAAAGGACTGAAGCAACTCACCACTGAGGTTGAATTAATGAAAAGCTGGAAGAAGGTGAAAAGGAGGGTGACCCTGAAGGAGGACCAGCAATCTCTATTAATCTGGACCCCCGAGAAATCACAGGTCCTGGACCACCAGCCAGGCAGCATACACCAGATGATATGAGGCACCCAACACATATACAGCAGAGGACTGCAGGGTCTGGGTTCAGACAGAGAAGATGTACCTAACCCTCAAGGGACTGTAGGCCACAGGGAGTAGAGAGGTGGGTGGGGGCAGGTGGAGGGGAGAGGACATCCTTGTGGAGACAGGGTTTTGGGAGGAGGTATGAGATGGAAACATTCAGATGGTGAACCAGGAATGGGATAAAAAATGGAGTGTACAAAAACATTAACTAAAATTAAAAATAATAATAATAAAATATAAAATAATAATAAAAGAAAAATAACTAAACAACTAAAAATCTAAAAACTAAAACCTCAATTGTATTGTTAAATCTGAAAATTGGAAGAAAGAGACCAAGGCCATGAGTGTCCAATTAAAGCAAATTTATTTAATACTGGTCATGAAGATAAACACTGGCCAGGCCCATACTTGGAATTCCCAGAGATTTGTGCTAGTCAGGTGCTCTTAAAGGCAGAACTCACAAAGCTATGGCACTTCCTGCTTTTGTCCCATTGGGAGCAAAAAAACATCCTGATGTACTTCCTGCCTATGTACTTCCCACCTATGTGTGACCAGGCATATCCTATGCAGTTGGGGAAACCAAATTTGCATACTGAAGTGAAAATATGTGACTTGTTATCCTACATGAGCAATAGCCCCAGCATTCCAGGAAGTTGCCTGCCCATGGCTAGGTGGAGCTTACAGGGTAAATTTAGTTCTTACAGTATGTTCCTGGCATACTCATTTTTCTATAAGGAAGATATAAGGAACTTTTTTATGATAAATTTGACATGGGGAAGTACAAATATGTTTCTTTTATGGTTCTTCAGAGAAAATTATTGTTGATCCAATAAAATGTCTGAGACACAAAGTGAACAGAAGAGGAAATTATTAACACAGTAAAGATACACTGTTTATCTAAATTGGCAGAAGTCAAGCTTCCTTCTAAATATCTATGCACACCCATAGAGAACTGCCATGCTCAGCCTAGCTCAGAGAAGCCCCTCTGCAGTGACTAGAGAGAATGCAGGGACTTGTGGCTACTTAAAGTGATGAGAGTGCATGCTGGTTGAAGGTTCAGACCTAAATAAGATACTACACTGTCCCCTCAAAGGGTCTGGGAACACCACAAGAGGGGACAGAAGGAATGATGCAGCTGGTTATGAAATCATTCCTTCAGAGCATGACACAGACATTGCAATCATGATCTAACAGGAGATAGGGCTGCCTACACAGGGTCTCACAAGATTGGGCCTGTCAATCAAGGATCAGGGAGGGGCTCAAGGGGCTATGCTTCCTGGGCTAACTACTGGCTCTTGATGCTTTCTCATGGACAGGATGTCACTGTTTTCAGTTGTATACTCATGACGAGCTCACTGGCCTCCAACATAGATTCCCAAGCCATGGCCTCATAGATGGCCCTAACTGAACTTAGCAGGTCACAAAGCAACAAAAAGATGTGCATGTGGCAACCAGACTTGTAGGGGGGTGACTGGAGAAGTGGGAAAAGTAAGCAGAATGTGTTATGTATTTTCTTTCAAAGAACAAATCCAGTTATGTAAATAAATAAATAAATAAATAAATAAATAAATAAATATATCTGTGTTTATGCTTAGGAAATTACCTGAAAACGGGAAGCAATGTATTATGTCTCAAGACGAGAGGGTGCTATGTATTTTTATAATTTTCTGATACCTTTAAACATTACCAAGCAAAAAACCAATTTTATAACCCGGCTATGTGTTTTCTGTACATGAACATTGACCTTTAAACAGTCACTATCCCACAATCAGTTAACAGGTGATTTTTAGGAGTATATATAGACCTGCCAAGAGACACAGAGAAAGAAAGGCCTCTGGGAAACCAGGCTGGAATGATGGCTTTCTCCAGAGGGCCTGTTTTCCTCCTTCTACTGCTATACCTGCTTTGGGGGTCAGACACTTCCTTGATAAGGCTGAATGAGAATGGCTATGAAGACATCATTATTGCCATTGATCCTGCTGTGCCAGAAGATACAACAATAATTGAACACATAAAGGTAAGAAAATCAGGGTTTCTCCTATTTGAATTATGAATAATAAAAATGTTAATAGTAATAGTAAGAGTTACTGTGGAAACCTCTGAATGCTTTGAGAAGTTTGAAAACAGAGAAGACAGTTTTGGAAGGCATGGATTGAGATGAAGGCTCTAAGACATTCCAGGTGAAGGTTGTAGAGGTTCTAGAAGAGATATGAACTCCTCACCTTAAGATCAAAGACAAAGCAGAGAGCCTCTGTGATCTCAGCTTCCTTGTCTGTCATTTAGAAGTTGGATTCTTGTTCTGCTTTTGTAATTTACTTATTTATTGTGCGTGCATACACATATGTTTGTTGAACCACTGAGGAAAGAGAAGTAACTTAAAAGAGAAAGGAATTATGGGTATGCCTTCTTTTCCAGGTCCTCACAGTAATATCAGAGTGAGTGGGAGAGTGAGTATGAGGTTAGTAGGTTACTGTGGAGCACGCTGCCCCAGAAGAGCAAGGCAGAGCAGAGCACAGCTGTAATAGGCAAGAGTGTAAGTCACTGTTTCCTGCAGGGAAGCCCTCAGAGAAGCCCCACTCATGATATGACATGTGAGCAGACACCAAGATGAGAGCCTTATGTGGGTAATAGCAGCTTGTGTAATCAAGGAAACAGTGAATAAGCTGGAGGAAGGGTGTCTGTCTTACACTGAAGCTGGGAGAGGCTTATGCACAATGGCAGAGCCCAGAAAGTAATGAGACTCCATGAAAGAGCTTAGCTGAGGATGTGGACACTTTGGTGTCTATTCTATGACCACTCTGTCTACCTGCAACCATAGAAGGCTCACTCATATCACATCACTGTATGAATGCAGGATAGGGGTGAAGAAGGAGCCAGGCTGTGGTTATGAACAGGAGCAGTGACTGGGACAAGGAGGTGTGAGAAGTGATTCAAGTGATGCTGAACATATTTGGAAAGCATGAAGGACAACACTCTTGTTGGTTTATTCCTGTGTGGAAAGGAGAGGTAGAGAGGAAATGTTAAGAGGCAAGGCAAACTTTCCAACTTTGGCTTAACTACTTGTAGAGGACTTTCATCAACTGGGAAGGAAAACTGTAAGAAAGAGCTGTGCCTGGGGAGGAGGAGCTCGAGGTGGTTACAGATTGAGGAGCTTTTTGACATCCAGGTAGAAGAGACGGACCTCTGAATTCATGGGGAGATGTAAAATGTGTACTTAGATGAAAATTAGAGACGATCAGTGTGTGGAGGGTGTGAGCCCACCAAGTGGTTGCAAAAAGAGGGAAAGGCCCCCTCACTAATCCTAGGACTTTAGTTTTTTAAATTCTCTTCCAACCCCAACATTCCAAGTAAAGACTGCCATGTCAGCTTCATGATCATTTCTCATGTCCTCAGGAGCAACATCCACAACTTCTTCTACTTGGTTTGGGGTCATCCCCACTGGGCCCCAATGCTCGTTGTTGAGTTCCCTACTGGGCATGAACTGAATTATCCTTATGATTTCAGTTGGCTTCCACTTGTCATGCAGTCTCTGTCAACCATCCAGCAGCTCAGAGGTGTCACTACCTGGTGTCCTTTGAACTCTAAAAGACAAAACATATTTTTCCCATAGAATACAAAGACCAGACTCTCAATGATGGATTCTTGGTGTACAGGAATAAATGATTGGCTTCAAACTTTTTTGAATTCAGAAAATGAATATTTGATAAGACTATTTTTAGAGACAAAAAGGAATTCTCAGCATAGTCTCCTATTGACTATTACAAGTACAAATTCAATCCTTTGCCAACATGTCTATAGTTTAGTGGCTTTTGACACTTAGCCTTTTACAAAGTCTTCTCTCATCAGAAGACGCCTTGCTATCCTCTACTTATACAATGATTTTGGAAAACTCTTATAATTGATGGGTTGATATTCTCCATTATCAAGTTTCTTTTGTATTTTATATTCAGGATCCTTTGGGATTTAAAACCTGACCACTTCTGCAAACACTGATATTTCAGGTTTTTATTTTTATTTTTTTAAGTCTAAAACATTATTGGAATTCTGGGGAGGAACTTAGAAGGAATACAATAGGACTTTGGTTAGAAAACTTTGAGAAACCCTTATTAGGCACCCAGTATCAGTGAAGATGAAAGTTACCTACAATGTCTCTGATAGCTCTCCATGGCCTACAAACACACTCCTATCTAAGAAAGCCAGTTGAGTCATGGGGACTCTCAAGGAAATGCAGTCCCTTGGAGTTATACAAGACACAACCTATACAGTTGTACACAGCAAGCCTACTGGTCCAATTCATAACTCAGTTTGAACCACTACCACTCTGTTCTCATATGTACAGAGAGTACTCTCTTCCTGGGGCCTAAATACCTCTCATTTTGAAAAGAGGCATCCAGGGAAAAAGAGAATTATTTTATCCTCCTTCTGTTGTGTGCTAAACAGCTTCTGAGCCACTGTAGAGTTCTTCACAAACTTCCTGCACTGGACCTTCATTCTCTGGACTCTGACACTGACTAATCTCTCAACTAATCTCTAATCAGCTTGCTGACTCTTTAAAATGCATGTGAGTCAGAGTGCTGGACTCTCAGAGGGCAGCAGGGTGAGAGATGGAGGCCTTCAGGAGCAGTGGGCTTCTGATAAAGCTGGAAGAGGGGTCTGTCCTGATAGACAAAGCAGTGGAGATGCAGAAAGCTTCTGCGAAATGAAGATATATTTGCTTTTATTTATTTTATTTTATATTTGTTTATGTTTTACTTCCCTCTGAGAAGCCTGCTTATAAGGAACCTTAATTGCTTTTCATCTGTGTTTCTCTTTATTAGATATTGACAATGTTGAGAGAGAAATCCCCTAACAAATTGCAGTAGCTTTGGACTCCAGATACTGGGAGAGAATGTGTATTTTCACATTGAAGGCAGAGTAACAGTTCTCTGATGATTTTTTTTTACATGTGCTATGGAATTTCTATTACCTTGCCCTCCAAGGGTCCAACATTCCCACCTCTTCCAAGAGTATAAAAAGAAAACCCCAAGCCGGGCATGGTGGCTCACGCCTTTAATCCCAGCACTTGGGAGACAGAGGCAGGCTGATTTCTGAATTTAAGGCCAGCCTGGTCTACAAAGGGAGTTCCAGGACAGCCAGGGCTATACTGAGAAACCCTGTCACGAAAAAACAAAACAAACAAACAAACAAACAAAAACAAAGAAAACCCCATCCTTTTAACCGTTCCTGTGAGCTATTCTCCTTAGCTTGCATTTGCTAGAGCTGTTTTGGTTTATTTCTTGAAATTAGGAGTGTCTTTAGACTACTAAAGATATGGTCACCAGGCTTCAGACATTCCATAAGCCAACCAAAAAGCCTTCACACAAATATTAGATCCGAATAAATGACTCTAAACACCAGGTGTATAACTACATAAATCAATTACTGAAATCACCAAGTATGTGCCTCAAGCTGTCTTTTGAGGTGAGATGATGGAGACCCAGAAGCCTTTGCAGGTGCTGATGAGGGGAGTTATGGATTGACAGAGGGTCAGGTTAGAAGGATGGGCAGAGCCTGCTGAGCAATGAGCTTGATGCATGGCTCCTTTTGTAGTAACAGCTTAACAGGGTTCACCAGGGAAGTGCACCTGAGACATGACTCCATTCTCATGTTCATTTTTACCTATCTATTTCCCTTTGATAATAGGGAATGGTGACTAAAGCATCTACATACCTTTTTGAAGCTACAGAAAAAAGATTTTTCTTCAAAAGTGTGTCTCTATTAATTCCTGAGAGTTGGAAAGACAGTCCCCAGTACAGGAGGCCAAAACAGGAGAGTTACAAGCATGTAAGTATCACTTTTTTTTTTTTTTTTTTTTTTTTTTTGTCTAACAACAACAAAAAAAGTATTTTCTGGTGCTTGCTAGCTTTGCTACACAGTTATTGATTCAGAGTTATTCTAACAACTGTCTTTTCTGTTCTGCAAGTGTTAACGATCGTTTTAAACATTCTCAGGCTGACATTAAAGTGGCACCTCCCGCCTTCGAGGGCAGAGATGAGCCCTACACCAGGCAGTTCACACAGTGTGAAGAGAGAGCAGAATACATTCACTTCACCCCTGACTTTGTACTGGGGAGAAAACAAGATGAATATGGAGATTCAGGTGGGGAATTTGGTTAAAGCATTGCATGTTTGCGACAAGCAACTCTATACTAAGTAAGCAGACTGGAGCAGAAACACTTGGCTCCAAATCTTGACTCCTCTATTAGCTTTGTGACATTAAACAAGTGACGTATTTCATGGTGCTTATTCCAAATAATTTGAATTTTCTCAAAATTTGCGAAAATCTTTATGCAGTAGCCAGTGTAACCTCCATAATCTATAATAGCATATCTATATCTTTCTTCAATATTAACTCTTCAGGAGCATTTTTAGTCTGTTTTTTTTTTTCCACTAAAGTTGCACCCTCGAAATATCTACACAGCAGAGTTCTGTATATCTGATTAGGCTGTTGACAGGGTTGGTACTTGGCAAGCCATAAACTAAAAATTTTTGACACTCCAAGAACTGAAAATAAAATACTAGTTTACTGTGACTGTGGCATATGCTCCACATTGTTTCATTGATTTAACATGCTATGGTATAAAAATTAATATTCCATACAGCAATGAATATCCTTTAATACAAAAGCATTTTTATGTACAAAATAAAAAACTTTAGGATTTACAGAAAACCTAAACCCAAATGGAAACTCTCTCTCTCTCTCTCTCTCTCTCTCTCTCTCTCTCTCTCTCTCTCTCTCTCTCCTCTCTTCAATCTGTCTCTCTCTCTTTTCTCTCCTCTCTCTTCTTTCTCCTCTCTCTTCTCTCTGTTCTCTTTCTCCTCTCTCTCTCTCTCTCTCTCTCTCTCTCTCTCTCTCTCTCTCTCTCTCTCTCTCTCTCTCTCTCTCTCTCTCTTTGTCTCCATTTCTGTCTCTCTCCCTCTCTCTTCAGGAGTGGTGTAGTGGGCAAAGGACAACTTGAGAGTCAGTTCTTGCCCCTTCCACATGGGGTTCAAGACTGAGCTCTGGTTGTCAGGTTTGGTGGCAAGCACTTTTGCCCACTGGACCATCACGGTGGCCTGGAAATTTTTGAGATATAAAATTTACCAATCAAATTATGACTATGTATTTCAAAAATGTCTTACAGGAAAACTGTTGGTCCATGAATGGGCCCACCTTCGCTGGGGAGTATTTGATGAGTACAATGAAGACGAGCCATTCTATAGTGCTTCATCAAAGAAAATCGAAGCAACAAGGCATGGCATGACCCCTAAGTACCTTTAAATGACCTCTGGCTTTTAACTGCTTTATAGTCCTTTCCAATGACAAGCATCCATATTTTCTTACAAGGCAGATAATAGATGCAATATCACAAGCCTATTTTATGCTTATTTTAGGCCATTTTCCTTGAAGACAATGATTATCTGTGCAAATATATACATAGCCTCAATGCCAATCATTTGTTTGGCATTTTGACACTTTTTATTTACACATCTCTCCCAGACCTGTCAGAACTCATTAAAAATTCACTTACTGAATTTGAACTGCAAGCCAATGGGATGAGCTGTGGCTAAAGCCTGGTGTGTCTGTTCTGATCACTGCCAGCTATGACTCTCCCATGGAACAGCACACATCAATCCTTCTTCATTCCATTGCCTTTCTTGGCAGTTCCTCATTCTCCGAGTCCAGTCCCATTGTAATCTGGATAAAATGATGCTCCTTGATTAGTCAAAGCACATGTAGTCATGTGATGCCACTCTTCAAGGATGTCTTCTTGGAAAAGAAGACCACACTGCACACCAAGAATAAATGGTTCACAGGGTTCTGTCAACCAGGTGACTACAGAGAGTTGGTACAAGGCCAGCTGTATGAATGTCTAAGGGAAAGACCCACCCACAGCTCTCATGCTAGCAGAGAGCCCCACTGTGTGTGACTGGAGATACCACTTTGGTTTTTTTGGATTTTTTTAGGGGTTTGTTTTTGTTTTGTTTTGTTTTGTTTTGTTTTTCATTACAGTTTCTTGAAAAACAAATGATTACTTTGATTGGCCAGCAGTGGAGGAAGGTCCTGGAAGCTACAAACAAATACTGAGCCACAAAGCTCAGTGGAAACAGGATCACTTTTCAAAGGAATGACTAAGTTGTCTCTTAGACTCACTCCCATATTTTCAGGTGCTCCACGGGTATCACGGGTACAAATAGAGTCCATATATGCCAAGGGGGCAGCTGTACAACCAGAAGGTGCAGAACTAATTCCACCACAAAGTTATATGAAAAGGATTGTCAATTCTTCCCTGATAAAGTTCAATCAGAAAAGGCTTCCATAATGTTCATGCAAAGTATCGATTCTGTAAGTATACCAGTCACTGTGTCCAGAAATCTATAATCAAAGGATTTGTCTAACATCATTTTAAAATAACCATGATGATGATGATGAAAATAAAATTTAAAAAATACACATTGCTAGGCAAGTGTTATACCTGAGATATTACAGATGTTAAGCATGACATGAAGATTAAATATGTTAATATAGAATTCATTGAACATTGATTGACATGCAGTAATTTTTCATCCTCTATTGTATATTAACACTATTGTCTTTTAATAGCTAGATAATTATTAACTATTAAATAATAAGTCTACTTTAGTGTTAACAGTATTTTATTTGAACATGCATAGTGCTAAATACTATACATATGCTCCTTCAATTTAAAAAAACATAACAAAAAAACGTGTTTTCAATTAAAGTTCAATCCTCCCATATAGAATCATTCATACCAATCCTGAGCCCCCACCCCCACTCTCAACAACCACTTTTTCTTTGATAGCTATTATTACATACATTCATAGCAAAGTATCAACTATAGCCACTTTGCTAGGCCAGCCAGCATAATTATTTTTAATTTCTAACGCTGGACATACTTTTGCTTTGTTTTCCAGGTCATTTTTTAATACATGAAATAGTAATTTTCTATAATTTACTCCACTTTTAGGTGACTGAATTCTGTAAAAAAGAAAACCATAATCGAGAGGCTCCAACTCTACATAATGAAAAGTGCCAATGGAGAAGCACGTGGGAAGTAATCAGCAGTTCTGAGGATTTTAACAACAGCACGCCCATGGAGACACCACCCGCTCCACCCTTCTTCTCCCTGCTGAGGATCAGTGAGAGAATTGTATGCCTAGTTCTTGATGTGTCTGGGAGTATGGCTGTAAGTTCCTGAGCTCTTTTTCGTTTGTTTGGTTTTGTTTTTATTTTGAGTATAGAAATGTACTTGAGAAGTTTATAGTTCATTTAGGATGAGCAATGGAAGTATGTTCTTGGAATCCTAGCATTTGGGGGACTAGGCAAGTTCAAAGTCAGTTGGGTTGCATAGTATGACCCTGTCTCATAAAATAAACCAAAAAAGCAGATATAGTAACAGTTAAGAAATGTGTGGGTTTTTTTTCTCTCTGTCTCAGCTTCACCTACCTAAGTAAATCATTCCTGTCCTCTACAATTTAGTAGAGACACATTTTCACCAAGAGAAGGGCTGGGCTCTAGAGGTACTGTATAGGAGTTCATCTTTTGCTAATGCCAAAACTCCCTTTTGTATATCTCCAGTTCTGTGTAATTTACTGATACTACCTGTGCCTCTCCAGACCAGACTAAAAGTTCCACTCGGAACTAGAACCTTTTCTGATCCAGAGAACATAATATATTTGTGACCAATCGGAAGCTGCTAAAGTGAATATAAACTACAAACAAGCAGGTGTTATATGATAAAGCACTGAGTGACTGCACTGTGTGGTGGGACAGATGTGCTAAAGCAGAAATTAAAGCGTCAGCAAGGAAGGGAAAGTTGTTATTGAAAGGGCAAAGAATGGCAGGGACTGACAAGGTGAGCCACAGTGACATGGGGTTTCATGGAAGACAGAACATTCAAAATCACTACACACAGGTAGCCCAAGAAATGTCACTGAGGAGAGAAGAGACTGCCCATTGAGAGATGAATAGAATACCCCAGATAGGGTCCTAGTAGATCTGTGTTTAAAAAAAAAAAAAAGTGTGATGGCTCAGCAAGTAAAATAGTCTATCAATATGAGTTCAAGAATTAAAAGAGAACTGAGTCCTCAAAACTATCTTCTGACCTCCACATGGACACCATAACCACACACACACACACACACACACACACACACACACACACACACACCAATAATAATGAATGATAATAATAATGTTTATGATAAAGGCAGAAGAGACGCTCAGTGGGCAAAGGTGCTTTTGGCTAACCCTAACAACTTGAGTTCAAGCTCTGGAAATCAAATGATGGAAGGCAAGCACTGAGTCCCTGTAGTTGTCCTCTCATCTCTACATATATACCATAACATGTGTGCTGTGGTCTAAGTATCCTGCACTCCTACAAGCTCACCATTCCAAAAAAAAAAAAAAAGTAACAAAAATCAGATGTGAAAATGATAGATGAACAGGCGGGACAAAATTGTAGATATGTAGGAGCTGTGATTTGGTTCGAGAAGTTCTCAAACCACTTTGGGGATGGGTTGCAGGGAGAATCTAGAGGAAATCAATGTGTGATGTGTATGTCCTGGGCAGTCATCTAGTTAAGAGAAGCATGGTTACCAATGAGTTACCAGAAAGCCAATGCAGTCACCCCAATGATAACTACAGGAAAGATTAGAAGTAGAAGGGGCAGAGTAGGTGGCCTTCTCAGAGTTAATGGTAGCTCAGCAGGCTCCTGGTGAGCTTCAAAGCTCAGCTATGTTTGGAGACCAAGAGAGTCTGGTTGAGGTTTCCAAACCTGGGATGGGAGTTTATCTTAACATGTGTGATCATGGGCTGAATTGTGATGTTAACCATTGCCTTAGTTTCAACCCAAGCCCCACCTTTGACTTGGTTACTAAGCCACTGGGAACACCTCAAGTAGAAAGCTATGAACTTCTACATGTGCCCATGTTACCTATAACCACACTTATTAATTTGCCAGCTAAAATTATAATTGCATTCTTCCATAGTTCAAATTAACAGTTGTCCAGTTCTTCTCTCATCTTCCAGTTGAAAACCACTCATATCTTCTCTTATAATTTTTCACACAGTCTAATGATCGCCTGAATCGAATGAACCAAGCAGCAAAATACTTTCTAAGCCAGATAATTGAAACCAGGGCCTGGGTAGGGATGGTAAACTTTAGTAGCCAGGCCACTATTATGCATGAGCTGATCCAAATAAACAGTGACATCGAGAAAAACCAGCTTTTGCAAACCTTACCTACAAGTGCTGATGGAGGGACGTCCATCTGCTCTGGAATCAAGACTGCATTTCAGGTGAAAATCCCACTGCACATGTATTTTGATCTTAGTTTTGTTTTTAGAACAAAGTGAAGTTCTACTGTTCTTACTTGTCTCTTGATTTTAGCATAACTAATCTTAAGAGGTTCTAGACAAAACACACAGGAAAAAAATTTTTGATGTATATGCTATCTTAGCACTTGGAAATCAAGGCACAGGGATAAAAATTTCAAGATCATTTTTGCCTAGATCATCTAAGACCAGCATGGGATGAATGAGACTCTGTCTTATCTGGAATTTCAACATGCTTAGACCATTAGATCCCTGCTATCTAAGTATTTAAGAGTTTCCTAATTGCGATTCCATCGCCTTTTAGTGCTAGTGTGGTTGCTCAATGCACCTGGCTGTATATATAAGAGATTTTGTATAAACCAACTGGTTTGTCAGAGGATATCAGGCAAAGACAATTGGTTCCATATTTTAAATATCTATTGGCCTGGGCTTTCCTGAGTCAGATGTTATTTAGTCCATGTGAATTTTTCTAATTCCTGATCCCACCCATCTTTTAGTTGAAAAATTATCCCCTATATTTTGGGGAGGAGGACAGAAAATTTATTTATATTCTCCAAGGATTATTGAACATAAACTCCATGATTCTAAAACAGAAATTATCTCTATTCTATACTTTTTTTATAGTTTCTTTTTTCTAACTTTCCATCAAGATAGCTAATCTAGTATGAAATGATAATGGTATTCTGAATTATGCTTGCAGGTATTTAAAAATGGAGGACACAAAACAGATGGGACTGAGATCTTGCTGTTGAGTGATGGGGAGGACAGCACAGCCAAAGACTGTATTGACGAGGTGAAAGACAGCGGGGCCATAGTTCATTTCATTGCCTTGGGACCATCGGCTGACTTAGCTGTAACAAACATGAGCATTTTAACAGGTAACACATGATCTCATCTCAGACTTTCAGTTGTTGTGTATAAATGTAGAGCTGATGTTCAACTACTTCTTCTAAGCTCAACTTTGCAAGAGTCAGGCCAAGGATTGGAGAACAGAGTCAAACAGACCCAGCCTCTGTCCTCGTCACATTCTTTATTCAGTTGGATGGAAAAGACACATAAGACAGTAAATTTAAACACATAGATCACATTTCTTCATAACAGGAAGAATACAAAATAAAATTTAATTGAGACTTACAAGCCTTCTATGTTCCCAAAATGTTGTAGTGGGGAAGGAGAGGAAAGGAGTTATATGGAATCAAATGGCTCCCAAGACAGGGCTTGAACAAAGTCTGGGATTTTCCAGGACTAAAGATGACGAGAACATTCAAACTATGTTAACTTATGTAACATTAACTATGGTAACTTATTTTAATATACAGATGTGATGAAAACTGATTACATGCTCCTAGTATCTTCCTAACATAGTAAACAAAGCCAATAGTATGAATATCAATTATTATACTAGTTTGGATTTCATGACACCAAGTATACATAATTGGGGGTATTTTGTGACTGGCTATATAAGCTCCTACCATTCCAAACACTTTATGAGCATTTTACAATATTTTTCTCTAACAAATATTCTCACCAATACTCAGGTTTTGTCAAGATACCTTGATACAGCAATTCTTTCATCTTTTCAATTTTCTGCTTCTAATCTATTTTTTCTGACAAAAATCTAGATAATGTGAATAAGAGTTGATAATTCCCCTAAAGGGCTATACACCAATCTGTGAATATACAGAATCTAGTGCCTTTCAAAATTACATCCAGATGAAGTACCTCAGGCAACTGAGGTTGCCATACTAAGTAATAAAGTGGGTTTTGCTTCACAGTTATGATATATTAAATTAACCTAACATCTCAGAGATGACCTTAATAGCTTTCTGAAAATTTAATTTAACCCATGTGGAAATTTTGACTTTATTTGAACTGGTTTTTTTTTCTTATTATTGGGCATTTATTTCAATTACATTTCCAATGCTATCCCAAAAGTCCCCCACATGCTCCCCCACCGACTCCCCCGGCCACACACTCCTACTTCTTGGCTCTGGCGTTCCCCTGTACTGAGGCATATAAAGTTTGCACAACCAATGGGCCTCTCATTCCACTGATGGCCAGCTAGGCCATCTTCTGATTCATATGCAGCTAGAGACACAAGCTCCGGGGGATACTGGTTAGTTCATATTGTTGTTCCACCTATAAGATTGCAGATCCCTTTAGCTCCTTGGGTACTTTCTCTAGCTCCTCCATTGGGGGCCCTGTGATCCATCCAATAGCTGACTGTGAGCATCCACTTCTGTGTTTGCTAGGCTCCGGCATAGTCTCACAAGAGACAGCTATATCTGAGTCCTTTCAGCAAAATCTTGCTAGTGTATGCAATGGTGTCAGCATTTGGAAGCTAATTATGGGATGGATCCCCAGATATGGCAGTCTCTAGATGGTTCATCCTTTTGTCTCAGTTCCAAACTTTGTCTCTGTAATTCCTTCCATGGGTGTTTGTTCCCAATTCTAAGAAGGGGCAAAGTGTCCACACTTTGCTCTTCGTTTTTCTTGAGTTTCATGCATTTAGCAAATTGTATCTTACATCTTGGGTATTCTAAGTTTCTGGGCTAATATCCACTTATCAGTGAGTACATATTGTGCGAGTTCTTTTGTGATTGGGTTACCTCACTCAGGATGATGCCCTCCAGGTACATTCATTTGCCTAGGAATTTCATAAATTCATTCTTTTTAATAGCTGAGTAGTACTCCATTGTGTGAATGTACCACATTTTCTGTAACTATTCCTCTGTTGAGGGGCATCTGAGTTCTTTCCAGCTTCTGGCTATTATAAATAAGGCTGCTATGAACATAGTAGAGCATGTGTCCTTCTTACTGGTTGGAACATCTTCTGGATATATGCCCAGGAGAGGTATTGCAGGATTCTACAGTAGTACTATGTCCAATTTTTTGAGGAACTGCCAGACTGATTTCCAGAGTGGTTATACAAGCTTGCAATCCCACCAACAATGGAGGAGTGTTCCTCTTTCTCCACATCTTCGCCAGCATCTGCTGTCACCTGAATTTTTGATCTTAGCCATTCTGAATGGTGTGAAGTGGAATCTCAGGGTTGTTTTGATTTGCATTTCCCTGATGATTAAGGATGTTGAACATTTTTTCAGGTGCTTCTCTGCCATTCGGTATTCCTCAGGTGAGAATTCTTTGTTTAGCTCTGAGCCCCAATTTTTAATGGGGTTATATGATTTTCTGGAGTCTACCTTCTTGAGTTCTTTATATATATTGGATATTAGTCCCCTATCTGATTTACAATAGGTAAAGATGCTTTCCCTTATTTGAACTGTTACACTGTTAATCATTAAATTATAATAAGAACTCTTGTTCTACAAAACAATGCAGCATATTCATTCATAATTTAGGTGGAAACCATAGGCTTGCTACAGATGAAGCCCAGAACAATGGACTCATTGATGCTTTTGGGGCCCTGGCTTCAGAAAATGCTGATATCACCCAGAAGTCACTTCAGGTCAGTGTTTTCCCATCCCTATAGATTTTGTGGTTGCCTTTGCCGTAACCAAGGAAAGGTGTAAGGGCAGAGTACATGAAACTAGCCATAAAGGAAACATTTAAGAGAGAGATGTTCAAGATTTTAGGTGTTGGTTTGTGTGTTTTGGTTTGGTTTGGTTTGGTTTGGTTCAGTTTGGTTTTCAAAATGTAGAATAGTAGAAATAAAATTATATTTTGCTCATTTGAGATATTTCTGGTAAGTTCTGTAATAGAAAAGAAAAAGAAAACACAAATATTCAAAGTTGATCTGGATTCACATGCATGATGAGTGGAAATGTCAGAGGTAAACAGTGACCAGTTAGAAGCATGGTGCAGTCATGTGAGCTGAGGAGAAGCTGGGTTTTGAGATGGCATCTGGAATACAAAGGAAACCCTGCTACCACATCTATTTCTCCTAATGCCATTGTGGGACCAACATGACTTTAGTTTCTGAAACTTTGCTGATGAAGAGACAATAAATGGTATTTTCATTCAAAAGTTTTCCATATCCATTGAGAGACTTGCCAGCTTAATATGGGAGTGAGATTTTAGACAACAGAGTGATGCTGCAAAGAATTGTCTTGCTCCTATCAGGACTGAAGGTGTTGGGGTGTTGATATCTAGGATAGAGTACATTCATTCTATTATTCCTAAAAGAGCAGCCCTAGGATGCACCCACATGGATAAAGCTGGATATTCTTGGACTTCCTGTTAGGTGAAATAAAATGAGCACAGAAAGATGCGGTGCATTATCTCATGTACACCTGAAATTCAAAACAGCTGAATGCACAAAGTAAAGATAAAACCATAAGGCCATAATTAGCATCAGCTAATAAGATGTTTGAGGAAGAGATATAGACACAAACTTTCAGTTAAATAATAAGGGGGCCTACGAGATGTATTACATAAACATAGTGACAACTACAATTAATAGCATTTTATTCTATTTGAGGCAATAGATGAGAAAGTGGATTTAAATAAAAAGGTGAGTTGTGAGGAAACCCTTGGGTTAATTAGTCTAATTTAGCCCATTTATAGTGTTTCAAAACACCATGGTTATATGACAAATATGCAATTTTGTAACTTAAAGAAAAATTAAGATGTTGACTCTCTCTGCTACGAACTATCAACATAGATAAATGGCTTCTCTATGGCTCCTCTCAGAAGAGACCCTATAGTTTACTTTCTCTCTTCTAAGGATTCATAACTTCAAAAATCAGTTTCCCTCCTATGGATGAACACCACATCCAAGGCTTCACTCTCAGTCCTGTGCGAAAACATAAAGATTCCACATTAGCAATCTCCCCAAAATTATTTATCTCAATTATCTTTCATGCCTTCCTATGAACTGAATGTACAGTCTCTATCATGCTAGGTAACCTTCCTTCCAATGAACTGTGTCTAGGCTACAGACCTGTCTTTGTGTCACTGTGTGAGCTTTTACTCTGCTCCAGTTAGAATACTCTAAAAACCCAAAGGATTATCTTTCAGGTCATCACTGAGATGAGTAAAGCACATGTCACATACACACACTCTCTACTCTAATTCTCTGTGACTTTTAGCATACTTTATATCCAACAGTCAACAGCAGCATTTTCCAGAAAACTACCCAAGTATAGCAGGGTCATATTCAAAACCCTTCAACTGATTGTATTAATCAGGGTTCTCTAGAGTCACAGAACTTATGAATAGTCTCTATATAGTAATGGAATTTATTGATGACTTACACTCTGCAGTACAATTCCCAACAATGGTTCAGTAGTAGCTGTGAATGGAAGTCCAATGATCTAGAAATTACTCAGTACCACACGGCAAACAGGTGAAGGAACGAGATCGAGACTCCCTTCTTCCAATGTCCATATATGGTCTCCAGCAAAAGGTGTAGCCCAGATTAAAGGTGTGTTCCACCACACCTTTAATCACAGATGACCTTGAACTCAGAGGTCTCCCTGTCTTAATCTTCTGGAATCCATAACTACTATGTCTCAAGATCTCCATACCAAGATCCAGATCAGAAACTTCTATCTCCCAGCCTCCTGATTAGGATCACTGGTGAGCCTTCCAATTCTGGATTGTAGTTCATTCCAAATATAGTCAAGTTGACAACCAGGAATAGCCACTACACTGATGTTTCCTCTTTAGATCTCCTCTTCTACCCTGTCCTGTCTTCAGGGTCTGCATTACCAACCTTGCAACTGTCACGAGCCAAGAAGCCTTCAGAAAGATGGCAAATCTATTCGGGGGGAGGGGTATAAGTGAGGGAGTGAGGAGAAAGCAAAGGTAAAACTGTTTTCAGATCAAATATGAGGAATTATCTAGAAAAGAAAAGAGAATAAAACTTTTGTCTTATGTAATAATTAAGGGTTTTTTTTTTTCTTTTCTTGTGTTTGGTTGTTTGTTTTACATTTCTACAGCTTGAAAGTAAGGGTGCCATACTGACCAATAGCCTCTGGCTGAATGACACTGTTGTAATTGACAGCACCGTGGGAAGGGACACATTCTTTCTTGTCACCTGGAGCAAACAAGCCCCTGCCATTTATCTCAGGGATCCCAAAGGAACACAAATCTCCAATTTCACAATGGACTCTGCTTCCAAAATGGCCTATCTCAGTATCCCAGGAACAGCTCAGGTAAGCCACTAGCTAGCATTTGAATTTCCCCCTAAAGATATTCTTGCAAGGAGGCTCTAAGCACATTATAAATGTGAGTACAATAACTTTACCATCTTCAAAATGAAAGAACAATGTATGTACTTCCCTTACCTGTGTGATCCTGAGAGCTATAAAAGGAAAAGAAGCCTTGGGTTGATAGAAAACAGAAGGCATCTGAGAACAGAAAGGAAGAAATTGGAGCGTCCTGGTGACCTGGAATGTCATCTTTTCCAATTCTGCCTGCCAGAGTCATGGAATATATGACACAGAGGCCAGAGAATAAGGGCAAAGCAAAGGCAAACATTTCAAAACATTATTTTCCAATTGAGATATCACAAAATGCAATTATCATGCATAACACTATCTGGGATCCCATTCTGTCTCAGCTTCAGTACCTGAGGAATCAAGACCTTTCTAAGAACACTCAATCCAATTTTGTTTTTTTTTCCTTCTTCTATGCTTTATTTTAATAATCACATAATGGAAAACAAACAAACAAACAAACAAACATGTCATTGGACACTAAATGCTTGCTGCATGTTTCATTGACAATTTTAGGTGGGTGTTTGGACTTACAACCTGGAAGCCAAAGAAAACTCAGAGATACTAACGATTACAGTAACCTCTCGGGCAGCAAGTTCTTCTGTTCCACCAATCACTGTAAATGCTAAGGTAAACACGGACACTAACACTTTCCCCAGCCCAATGATTGTGTATGCAGAAGTTCTACAAGGTTACACTCCCATCATTGGAGCCCGTGTGACAGCCACCATAGAATCTAACAGTGGGAAGACAGAAGAGCTAGTCTTGCTGGACAACGGTGCAGGTAATCCACAGACTTTTCTGAATAAGCCGATATGTTTATAGTTCCAAATGTGTCATGTGTTCCTGGGGCAGTGGGAACAAGATGGCCACCCGAAGGGTTAACACATATTAGGAAGGAATAGAAAGACCAACAGGAAATCCAATTGGGCAACGCCAAAGTGCTTAGTAAGTGTCCTGCACATGGTATGCTCTCTATATATGTCAGGTATTGCCAAAATGATGTTTGTAATCTCAACAGGCAATAGCTTTCTCCATCTAAGACAGGCTCATTCAGAAGATGGAGAACACAAGACTTCCTTCTAAGTTCATGCTTCTTAGGGGAGCATCACCAAAAAAGTACTATCAAAGCAGCTGATGCAGGAATTGTCTCTTGGGTGGGAGAGAGCACCAGAGACTGGGACCCTGACAGCTGAAGGGAAGGAAGCAAGGGTGATTCCCCACAACTGGAACAAAGCATAGATAGAGTCCTGGGAGCAGGGACCCAGGAGAAGCTAGAAGTAGCACAGAGAGGAGACTGGGCACTGCAGTTTCAGATGCCAGTTCTGCCTGGCAAGAAGCTAGGAAACGTAATGTCTGCTCTGTAGGGAGGTGGGGCAGAAACCCTTTCCCTACACTCTGTGTTCTCCTGTGTTTTGAAACTTGAGTGGAAGTCAGTGAATAAAATAACCAATTTGACCCACACATGAATGAGAGAAGACACCCATCAGTGCATTTTATGTAATGCCACAAACTTGTCTTCAGTTATATTCTTGGAGTGAATTCCATGTTTTCTCTCATTGCAACAATAATTCTTCAACTACCTTTCACCAATTCCCAGTCCCTTCTACAGTGCATGTAACTTCATGCTCCATGCATCATTTCTTGGTATTTTACTAGATTACCAGATGACAATTTAGTTCACAGGGGAAACGAACTAATTTAAAATTCCTTTACTAGAAAAAAAGAAAAAGAAATAGACGGCCGATAGCTGAGGCCAGCACTGCTTGCTTCTGTGTACACAGGAGTCACTTGAAGTACTGCGCAGGTGCTTCCCTAGGTAGTCTGGGAAATCTGCATGTCTGAAAATCCCCATACATTTAGAGGGACACAGATGTGGTTGATACATGAACATTGTTTTCTCTTCTGTGTAGAATGGGGAAATACATTTTTAACTTATCAGCTGCCCCCTATGCTTATCATTGTAAGAGAGGACTTATGCTACAACATTTCTTAGATACCCAAGCATTTATTCCTAGAGGAAAATGTATCTTTTCTCTGTTGAACTACAGATGTAGTAAATGATTTGGAGAAGAAAAAGAAAAAAAAAGAAAAGAAAGCAAAAGAAAAGAAACAAAAGAAAAGAGAAGAAAGAAACAGAAGTTGTTGATCATAAAGCAAAATAAGTTAATTGCATTGTCAATGAGGAATAATGATAATTAAGTCTTGCCTAAGAAACATTTGCCACAGGAAGGGCCTCACTTATATAAACAGAAGATAACACAGGCAGATTAATGTAGAGAACTCAAAGTCAATCAAATATAAGAGAAATGATAAGAAGAGGCTTATGACATCTGCATAAGTTGGTAGGGCACAAAGAGATAATATGTTAAAGTATTTATGAAACATACACAATTATAAGTGTGGGTTATCATGTTATGTGAGTACAGAGATAGAGATAGAGATAGAGATAGAGATAGAGATAGAGATAGAGATAGAGATAGAGATAGAGATAGAGATAGAGATAGAGATAGAGATAGATACCAAAGTGAGTCAAGAATATACCATTCAGTATGTATTATTTTGGCAGAAACTAATGGAGAGAGATACTCCATTCAAATGTGAAACTGTAAGCACAGCAACAGACTATGAGTATAAGGCCATGCAAGTGTGACAACACACACTAACCTCTCATCTGTTACAATGATCTAATTCCTTTCTTTATGCTTTTACCAAGGTGCTGATGCTTTCAAGGATGATGGGGTCTACTCCAGGTTCTTCACAGCTTATTCAGTGAATGGCAGGTATAGCTTAAAAGTCCGTGCAGATGGAGGAACAAACTCTGCCAGGAGGAGTTTACGCCACCCATCAAGCAGAGCTGCATACATACCAGGCTGGGTAGTGGATGGTGAGTGGGTCCCAGTATCAGAAACCCAGTGAATCCCTTTTTTGTGACTTCATATGGTGGAGGCTACAAACAGTTCAAAATGTAACTACACCCATTTCTAGAGTGAGATTATTACACAATTGTTTCTACATTAACCCAATCAAAACCTAGCAATCAATACATGCTGAAAACCTATCAGCTAGTATTTGTTACTGTGGAACATCCTTTGACTATCACCAAAATGTATCTACCTTTCAGCTACAGACAGAGGAAATGGCCCATTATGCTAGGAACATAAGTGCAAGCCAGTGGGTAGTCTGTCCTCTATGTTACACTTGAGGACAGAGGAAATGGCCCACTATGCTAGGAACAGAAGTGCAAGCCAGTGGGGCAGTCTGTCCTCTGAGTTCCACGGGTGTCCATGTTTTTGAGCTTTGCTTTCCTGACTCCTTATCTGGAGAGTGGGGAGCTAAGCAATGGAGAAGTTGAGAGTCTTATGTCTTAGCACTGATGGCTTGGAGGGAAGGAAGCCATCCCAGTGTTAAGGGCAGACACATTTCTAGTCAGAAATAACTTGAGAAATAAAGCAATCCTTTTGTAAGGTCCATGTTAGGGAAGCCTAGTGACACATGCCTGTAATCCCAGGACTTATGGAACAGAGGCAGGAAGGAGGATAAGGATTTCAAGGTTATCTTGGCTGCTTAAGTATATTTGAGGCTAGCCTAGATTTCATACCAGCATGTTTGATTTTGGATTTGTTTTGTTTTGTTTTGTTTTGTTAATTCATATAACAAATTACATAACATCCTCATTCAGGGCAGTTTTCATATCACAGCAAGTTATTGTCCAATTTGATTTGATAACATCCTGGTAATAATTCTGGAGGATGAATTTTCCCACAAATGGAAGGCTTATGATTGTAGCACATCATAAAAATACAACCTTGAAAATGAAAAGAGGAAGAAGAAAGGAAAGACAGGAGGGTCAGGAAGCTGACTGACTGAGTTCTTAAAAGTTTACAGTTCCATCCAATTTAACTAGAGAATTTTAAATGCAGGAGAAATTCAAGGGAACCCACCCAGACCTGAAACGACTGAGGCTACTCAGCCAGTCCTAGAGAATTTCAGCAGGATAGCGTCTGGAGGTGCCTTTGTGATGTCCAATGTTCCAAGTGGTCCATTACCTGATCTGTACCCACCAAATCGAATCACAGACCTCCAGGCCACTCTTGATGGGGAAGAGATCAGTCTAACATGGACGGCCCCAGGAGATGATTATGATGTTGGAAGAGGTAAGAACAAGGACCCCTGTGGGTTTGACCTGACTGAAAGATAGGGTGAAGCAAGAGCAGATAGGTCAGCTAGAGGAGAGCACTTATGACTGACAACTCAGCCAAGTAGGAATTTTAGGATCTGATGTTTTATAGTTTATGAAACAGGTCTTGATTTTCCTGCATAGCTGTCTTTAAAAGTCAGAACTCGGTTGGGCAATGGTGGCACATCCCTTTAGTCCCAGCACTTGCGAGGCAGAAGCAGGCAGATTTCACAGGACAGCCAGAACTATACAGAGCAACCCTTTCTCAAAAAACAAAAATAAATAAATAAATAAAGTCAGAACTCAGCTTTTACAGAAAAATGAATAAGACTTTTGATGTGAGTATGACAAAATATATTTAAGGTAACTAGAAAGAAATTTAATATGGTGTGATGCAGTAACTAACCCACACATAACATTTTTCTCAGTTCAACAGTATATCATAAGAACAAGCGAAAATATCATTGACCTCAGAGACAATTTTAATAATTCTCTTCGGGTTGATACTACTAAACTTACACCAAAAGAAGCCAACTCCGAGGAAACCTTTGCCTTTAAACCAGAAAATATCTCAGAAGAAAATGCAATGTACATATTCATTGCCATTGAAAGTGTCGACAAAAGCAGTTTGAGTTCGGGACCATCCAACATCGCACAAGTGGCACTTTTCACCCCTCAGGCAGAGCCTGTCCCTGATGAAAGTCCACGTTCATCAGGAGTTAGTATTTCTACTATTGTGCTGTCTGTGGTGGGCTCTGTTGTACTAGTTTGTATTATTGTAAGTACCACTATTTGTATCTTAAAGAACAAAAGGTCCTCATCAGGAGCCGCAACAACATTTTGAAAGGCAACATGAATAAAAAGATATTTCTGAGCTTTTAAAGCATATTCCATGTGATCATGAACTCAAATATAATTTCAAGAGGGTCTAAAATACTTTAATCATACCCATTCCGTGAAAAACTATCAATATTAATGATTTATAATTTTATTGGATATAAAGGTATTAGTTTAATTATTTAACTTTTTGTTTTGTGTATACATATTGTATGTGTATATGATCGTATGTGTGTATATATATGTGTGTATATATATATGAATAAGTGTATATGTGTGTGCATGTATGTATGCATATATGTATGTATCTGCAGTCATGTGGATGTGTAGTTCAGAAGACAATTTGTGGGAATGGGTTTTCTCCTTCCATCCTGTGGGATCTACAAACCAAACTCCTCTTGTCATGTTTGGCAGCAAGTATCTTTATACTGGGCACAGGACAATACTGTTTTTGTTTTTTAAAGATCAGATACCACTGTTTATATGTCAACCTAACCTAAACATCTCATGAAACCCCTCCTACCTATGTGCATTTCATTCATCTTAAGAAGGAACTGTTGAAGCTATAGACTATTGACTTTCTTTCAGAGAGAAAAAAGCAAGATATGTTAAAGATACATTTTAACCCATCACTCAGAGGCACACCCTAGGGGTCTCAAGCAGATTGATGGAAAGGAGTTAAGAAGAGAAAGAAAGGAGGTTGAGAAGAATAGATCCACACATTGCAGGTTGTTCTTACAATCCTTCCATGAGACCAAGTTAGCACAAATATGACTTACTTCACACAACACCAAATGCTGGTGAGGATGTGAAGAAAGAGGGACCTTTACTCATGCTTGGTGGGGATGGACATTGGTGAATTTGAAACACGAAGACCATATGACCCAGGTGAATCCCTCCTGGGTATATACCTAAAAGTCTCTATGTCCTATCACAGAGGTCCTGGTACAGCCATGTTCATTGCAGCAGTATTTGCAATGGCCTAGATGTATATCAGCAGATGAGCAGACAAGGAAAATGTGTTGCATTTGTACATCAAATGATATATAACCACCCATAAAGAAAAATAAAATCATGACATTTTAGAAGGATGGATAGAGCTAGAAATTACTATGTAAGTATGTGTCCCAGAAACATAAAGAGAAACTCTCTATTTTTTTCTCAAAGGTGAAATCTGTTTTAATATACAATAATAATATAATATAATATAAGTAATATAATATAATATAATATAAATTCTATGTTCCTGTAATACTTCTGGACTCTTAAAATTGAACTTCCATTAACCATATTTTACTTTGAATCTTTACTAGTCTATGTTGCAATCATCCAAATGATTGGAACAATTATGTGTCCAGATTTTCTCTATTTACTTGCTCTTCATTCTTTCTTTACTAAAACACATTCCATTAAAGTAGTTAATAAATATGTCATTGTATTCCGAGGCCATCTTTGTGTTCATGAAGCCAAGGCTCTGAAGGAGAGGTGAGTGGCCATGTGGGTCACAAGACCCACAGCTTCCTCTCTGCTCAGTATGTTTATGAAGCAAGTGCAAGATGACCTCATCCCCTCATAGAGCAGTCCCTGCTATGCCCAGGCATCACATGCATGGCACCAAGGCATACTCCCATAGTTATGCTGGCTTTCTCACCCTAGTTTCATAAAATCAGAATCACATGCCCCAGAAATAATTTTACAATATGATTTGATTAGAGATTGTTCAAATGATTGATTGGTTTGATGTAGACACATAATTTAGGGATACATTATAGAAAGTTGTTTGGGTAGTGATTTGGTTTGATTTGGTTGGTTGGTTTGTTAATATTTGAGGCAAAATAATATAATTCTAAAACACTGAGCTCACTGTATTGATACATACCTTACAAGTTTCTGACTCAGTGTAAGAAAGGCATCTCACCCCCCTGCCACTCAAGTCAGAGACCACAGGAAACCCTTCTGCCTGCCCATTTCTTCACATCTTACATTCAGTAACTGAACAAGTCTTGCCCTCACATCCTCTTCCAAGGGCTACTACACACAAGTGCTGCATATACATATACTCAGGCACACACTTACACATAAAATACATATTTATTAAAGAGGATCCCTTTTCCCTTCTTTTCCATTATTCCATCTAAGCATGTCTCTAAAATCTGCTAATAGAAATATAGTCCCCCTTCCGGTCAGAAAAGCGCCGGGGCAGCTGGGGCGCAGGGTCAACTGACACTCGCCAGCTACCCACAACACCCGCCACAGGATCTTAAGACTTCTGGTGAGTGGAGCACAGCTTCTGCTCCAATCCAATTGCGCGGGACCTGAGACTGCATTAGTTAGGGAAGCAGAAACCGGCCTGAGTAGGGCCACAGGCCTCATCCGGCCGGATCAGCGCCGGGGTAGCGGGAGAGCAGGGTTGCCTGACACCCGCCAGCTACCCACGACCCCCGCCGCAGGATTTTGGGACTGCTGGTGAGTGGAACACAGCTTCTGCTCCAGTCCAATCACGCGGGACCTGAGACTGCTCTGGTTGGGGAGAGAGAAATCCGGCCTACATAGGGCCACAACCCTCTTCCGGTCAGAAAAGCGCCGGGGCAGCTGGGGCGCAGGGTCAACTGACACTCGCCAGCTACCCACAACACCCGCCACAGGATCTTAAGCCAGCCTGGTCTACAAAGTGAGTTCCAGGACAGCCAGGGCTACACAGAGAAACCCTGTCTCGAAAAAAAAAAAAAAAAAAAAAAGACTTCTGGTGAGTGGAGCACAGCCTCTGCTCCAATCCAATTGCGCGGGACCTGAGACTGCATTAGTTAGGGAAGCAGAAACCGGCCTGAGTAGGGCCACAGGCCTCATCCGGCCGGATCAGCGCCAGGGTAGCGGGAGCGCAGGGTTGCCTGACACCCACCAGCTACCCACGACCCCCGCCGCAGGATTTTGGGACTGCTGGTGAGTGGAACACAGCTTCTGCTCCAGTCCAATCGCGTGGGACCTGAGACTGCTCTGGTTGGGGAGAGAGAAATCCGGCCTACATAGGGCCACAACCCTCTTCCGGTCAGAAAACCACCAGGGCAGCTGGGACTCAGGGTCGGCTGACACTCGCCAGCTACCCACAACACCCGCCACAGGATCTTAAGACTTCTGGTGAGTGGAGCACAGCTTCTGCTCCAATCCAATTGCTCGGGACCTGAGACTGCATTAGTGAGGGAAGCAGAAACCTGCCTGAGTAGGGCCACAGGCCTCATCCGGCCGGATCAGCGCCTGGGTAGCGGGAGAGCAGGGTTGCCTGACACCCGCCAGCTACCCACGACCCCCGCCGCAGGATTTTGGGACTGCTGGTGAGTGGAACACAGCTTCTGCTCCAGTCCAATCACGCGGGACCTGAGACTGCTCTGGTTGGGGAGAGAGAAATCCGGCCTACATAGGGCCACAACCCTCTTCCGGTCAGAAAAGCACCGGGGCAGCTGGGACTCAGGGTCGGCTGACACTCGCCAGCTACCCACAACACCCGCCACAGGATCTTAAGACTTCTGGTGAGTGGAGCACAGCTTCTGCTCCAATCCAATTGCTCGGGACCTGAGACTACATTAGTGAGGGAAGCAGAAACCGGCCTGAGTAGGGCCACAGGCCTCATCCGGCCGGATCAGCGCCGGGGTAGCGGGAGAGCAGGGTTGCTGACACCCACCAGCTACCCACGACCCCCGCCGCAGGATTTTGGGACTGCTGGTGAGTGGAACACAGCTTCTGCTCCAATCTTTAAACAGTGACAACGATAACAACTAACCCCAGAGATTACCAGATGGCGAAAGGTAAACGTAATAATCTTACTAACAGAAACCAAGACCACTCACCATCATCAGAACCCAGCACCCCCACTTCGCCCAGTCCAGGGCACCCCAACACACCGGAAAAGCTAGACACGGATTTAAAAGCATATCTCCTGATGATGATAGAGGACTTCAAGAAGGACGTTAATAACACACTTAAAGAAATGCAGGAGAACACTGCTAAAAAGGAAGAAGACAATAAAGAGGAAGCACAAAAATCCCTTAAAGAATTGCAGGAGAACACTGCTAAAGAGTTACAAATCCTTAAAGAAAAACAGGATAACATAATCAAACAGGTAGAAGTCCTTACAGAAAAACAGGAAAACACATCCAAACAGATGATGGAAATGAACAAAACCATACTAGACCTAAAAAGGGAAGTAGACACAATAAAGAAAACCCAAAATGAGGCAACACTGGAGATAGAAACCCTAGGAAAGAAATCTGGAACCATAGATGCAAGCATCAGCAACAGAATACAAGAGATGGAAGAGAGAATCTCAGGTGCAGAAGATTCCATAGAGAACATCAGCACAACAATCAAGGAAAATGTAAAATGCAAAAAGATCCTAACTCAAAACATCCAAGAAATACAGGACACAATGAGAAGACCAAACCTACAGATAATAGGAGTGGATGAGAATGAAGATTTTCAACTCAAAGGACAAGCAAACATCTTCAACAAAATTATAGAAGAAAACTTCCCAAATCTAAAGAAAGACATGCCCATGAACATACAAGAAGCATACAGAACTCCAAATAGACTAGACCAGAAAAGAAATACCTCCCGACACATTATAATCAGAACAACAAATGCTCTAAATAAAGATAGAATACTAAAAGCAGTAAGAGAAAAAGGCCAAGTAACATATAAAGGCTAGCCTATCAGAATTACACCAGATTTTTCACCAGAGACTATGAAGGCCAGAAGATCCTGGACGGATGTTATACAGACACTAAAAGAACACAAATTCCAGCCCAGGCTACTATACCCAGCCAAACTCTCAATTAACATAGATGGAGAAACCAAAGTATTCCACGACAAAACCAAATTCACACATTATCTCTCCACGAATCCAGCCCTTCAAAGGATAATAACAGAAAAAAACCAATACAAGGACAGGAACCACGCCCTAGAAACAACAAGAAGGTAATCCCTCAACAAACCTAAAAGAAGACAGCCACAAGAACAAAATGCCAACTTTAACAACAATAATAACAGGAAACAACAATTACTTTTCCTTAATATCTCTTAATATCAATGGACTCAACTCCCTGATAAAAAGACATAGACTAACAAACTGGCTACACAAACAAGACCCAACATTTTGCTGCTTACAGGAAACTCATCTCAGAGAAAAGGATAGACACTACCTCAGAATGAAAGGCTGGAAAACAATTTTCCAAGCAAATGGCATGAAGAAACAAGCTGGAGTAGCCATTCTAATATCTGATAAGATTGACTTCCAACCCAAGGTCATTAAAAAAGACAGGGAGGGACACTTCATACTCATCAAAGGTAAAATCCTCCAAGAGGAACTATCAATCCTGAATATCTATGCTCCAAATACAAAGGCAGCCACATTCATTAAAGAAACTTTAGTAAATCTCAAAGCACACATTGCACCTCATACAATAATAGTGGGAGACTTCAACACACCACTTTCACCAATGGACAGATCATGGAAACAGAAACTAAACAGGGACACAGTGAAACTAACAGAAATTATGAATCAAATGGATCTGGCAGATATCTACAGAACATTCTATCCTAAAACAAAAGGATATACCTTCTTCTCAGCACCTCATGGTACCTTCTCCAAAATTGATCACATAATTGGTCACAAAGCAGGCCTCAACAGATACAAATTTATTGAAATTGTCCCATGCATTCTATCAGATCACCATGGCCTAAGGCTGATCTTCAATAACAAAATAAATAATAGAAAGCCAACCTTCACGTGGAAACTGAACAACACTCTTCTCAATGATACCTTGGTCAAGGAAGGAATAAAGAAAGAAATTAAGGACTTTTTAGAGTTCAATGAAAATGAATCCACAACATACCCAAACTTATGGGACGCAATGAAAGCATTTCTAAGAGGAAAACTCATAGCTCTGAGTGCCTCCAAAAGGAAACTAGAGAGAGCACACATTAGCAGCTTGACAACACACCTAAAAGCACTAGAACAAGAGGAAGCAAATTCACCCAAGAGGAGTAGACGGCAGGAAATAATCAAACTCAGGGGTGAAATCAACCAAGTGGAAACAAGAAAAACTATTCAAAGAATCAACCAATCAAGGAGCTGGTTCTTTGAGAAAATCAACAAGATAGATAAACCCTTAGCCAGACTCACTAGAGGGCACAGGGAAAGCATCCTAATTAACAAAATCAGAAATGAAAAAGGAGACATAACAACAGATCCTGAAGACATCCAAAACACCATCAGATCCTTCTACCAAAGGCTATAATCAACAAAACTGGAGAACCTGGATGAAATGGAGAAGTTCCTAGACAGATACCAGGTACCAAAGTTGAATCAAGATCAGGTTAATGATCTAAACAGCCCTATATCCCCCAAAGAAATAGAAGCAGTCATTAATAGTCTCCCAACTAAAAAAAGCCCAGGACCAGATGGGTTTAGTGCAGAGTTCTATCAGACCTTCAAAGAAGATCTAATCCCAGTTCTTCACAAACTATTCCACAAAATAGAAACAGAAGGTACTCTACCCAACTCATTCTATGAAGCCACAATTACTCTGAAACCTAAACCACAAAAAGACCCAACAAAGATAGAAAACTTCAGACCAATATCCCTTATGAATATTGATGCAAAAATCCTCAATAAAGTTCTTGCTAACCGAATCCAAGAACAAATCAAAACAATCATCCATCCTGACCAAGTAGGTTTCATCCCAGGGATGCAGGGATGGTTCAATATACGGAAATCCATCAACGTAATCCAGTATATAAACAAACTCAAAGACAAAAACCACATGGTCATCTCGTTAGATGCGGAAAAAGCATTTGACAAGATCCAACACCCATTCATGATAAAAGTCTTGGAAAGATCAGGAATTCAAGGCCCATACCTAAACATGATAAAAGCAATCTACAGCAAACCAGTAGCCAACATCAAAGTAAATGGTGAGAAGCTTGAAGCAATCCCTCTAAAATCAGGGACTAGACAAGGCTGTCCACTTTCTCCATACCTATTCAACATTGTACTGGAAGTCCTAGCCAGAGCAATTCGACAACAAAAGGAGATCAAAGGGATACAAATTGGAAAAGATGAAGTCAAAATATCACTCTTTGCAGATGATATGATAGTATATATAAGTGACCCTAAAAATTCCACCAGAGAACTCCTAAGCCTGATAAACAGCTTTGGTGAAGTAGCTGGATATAAAATTAACTCAAACAAATCAATGGCCTTTCTCTACACAAAGAATAAACAGGCTGAGAAAGAAATTAGGGAAACAACACCCTTCTCAATAGTCACAAATAATATAAAATATCTTGGCGTGACTCTATCTAAGGAAGTGAAAGATCTGTATAATAAAAACTTCAAGTCTCTGAAGAAAGAAATTCTAGAAGATCTCAGAAGATGGAAAGATCTCCCATGCTCATGGATTGGCAGGATCAACATTGTAAAAATGGCTATCTTGCCAAAAGCAATCTACAGATTCAATGCAATCCCCATCAAAATTCCAAATCAATTCTTCAACGAATTAGAAAGTGCAATCTGCAAATTCATCTGGAATAACAAAAAACCTAGGATAGCAAAAACTCTTCTCAAAGATAAAAGAATCTCTGGTGGAATCACCATGCCGGACCTAAAGCTCTACTACAGAGCAATTGTGATAAAAACTGCATGGTACTGGTATAGTGACAGACAAATAGACCAATGGAATAGAATTGAAGACCCAGAAATGAACCCACACACCTACGGTCACTTGATCTTCGACAAGGGAGCTAAAAACATCCAGTGGAAGAAAGACAGCATTTTCAACAAATGGTGCTGGCACAACTGGTTGTTAACATGTAGAAGAATGCGAATTGATCCATTCCTATCTCCTTGTACTAAGGTCAAGTCTAAGTGGATCAAGGAACTTCACATAAAACCAGAGACACTGAAACTTATAGAGGAGAAAGTGGGGAAAAGCCTTGAAGATATGGGCACAGGGGAAAAATTCCTGAATAGAACAGTAATGGCTTGTGCTGTAAGATCGAGAATTGACAAGTGGGACCTCATGAAACTACAAAGCTTCTGCAAGGCTAAAGACACCATCAATAAGACAAAAAAAACCACCAACAGATTGGGAAAGGATCTTCACCTATCCTAAATCAGATAAGGGACTAATATCCAATATATATAAAGAACTCAAGAAGGTGGACTCCAGAAAGTCAAATAACCCCATTAAAAAATGGGGCTCAGAACTGAACAAAGAATTCTCACCTGAGGAATACCGAATGGCAGAGAAACACCTGAAAAAATGTTCAACATCCTTAATCATCAGGGAAATGCAAATCAAAACAACCCTGAGATTCCACCTCACACCAGTCAGAATGGCTAAGATCAAAAATTCAGGTGACAGCAGATGCTGGCGAGGATGTGGAGAAAGAGGAACACTCCTCCATTGTTGGTGGGATTGCAAGCTTGTACAACCACTCTGGAAATCAGTCTGGCGGTTCCTCAGAAAATTGGACATAGTACTACCGGAGGACCCAGCAATACCTCTCCTGGGCATATATCCAGAAGATGTCCCAACCGGTAAAAAGGACACATGCTCCACTATGTTCATAGCAGCCCTATTTATAATAGCCAGAAGCTGGAAAGAACCCAGATGTCCCTCAACAGAGGAATGGATACAGAAATTATGGTACATTTACACAATGGAGTACTACTCAGCTATTAAAAAGAATGAATTTATGAAATTCCTAGCCAAATGGATGGACCTGGAGGGCATCATCTTGAGTGAAGTAACACAATCACAAAAGAACTCACACAATATGTTTTCACTGATAAGTGCATATTAGCCCAAAACTTAGGATACCCAAGATATAAGATACAATTTGCTAAACGCATGAAACTCAAGAAGAATGAAGACCAAAGTGTGGACACTGTGCCCCTTCTTAGAATTGGGAACAAAACACCCAGGGAAGGAGTTACAGAGACAAAGTTCGTAGCTGTGATGAAAGGATGGACCATTTAGAGACTGCCGTATCCAGGGATCCATCCCATAATCAGCTTCTAAACGCTGACACCATTGCATACACTAGCAAGATTTTGCTGAAAGGACCCAAATATAGCTGTCTCTTGTGAGACGATGCCGGGGCCTTGCAAACACAGGAGTGGATGTTCACAGTCAGCTATTGGATGTATCACAGGGCTCCCAATGGAGAAGCTAGAGAAAGTAGCCAAGGAGCTAAAGGGATCTGCAACCCTATTGTCGGAACAACATGATGTACTAACCAGAACCCCGGAGCTCTTGTCTCTAGCTGCATATGTATCGAAAGATGGCCTAGTCGGCCATCAATGGAAAGAGAGGCCCATTGGACTTGCAAACTTTATATGCCCCAATATAGGGGAATGCCAGGGCCAAAAGAATGGGAATGGGTGGGTAGGGAAGTGGGGGGCGCTATGGGGGACTTTTGGGATAGCATTGGAAATGTAATTGAGGAAAATATGTAATAAAAATATTAAAAATAAAAAAAAAAGAAATATAGTCCCACCTTCCTGTTTCCATCTGTATCCAGAGCTGACACTGTGACACAGTTCCCCATGCCCAAATTTCACTGGGAGAGAGCTGGTCTCCCAAGAGTGCTGGTACATTTGAGAGCAAAGGTGAGACCACCATTTCTGCTCAAATTCCTGGCCCAAGAGAAACCTGATCAGAGCCATCAGGACACAGGAACCAAGTAACAGCCAGGGACAGGAACCTTCCCATTTCCATCTGCTCTCTAGAGCTGACCCTGTACCATAGCTCTCCATTCCCAAATCCCTCCCAGAGAAAACTGGTCTCACAGGAGTATTGACACACAGGCTTGCAAGAGGGACAAGCCACAGTCAGAAGCAGCAAGACCAGTTAACACCAGAGATAACCAGATGGCAAGAGGAAGGGCAAAAACATAAGTAACAGAAATCAAGGCTACTTGGAATCATCAGAACCCAGTTGTCTGACCATAGTAAGTCCTGGATACCCCAACACAGCAAAAAAAAAAAAAAAAAAAAAAAGCATGATTCTGATTTAAAATCACATCTCATGGTGAGGATAGAGGACTTTTAAAAGGACATAAATAACTCCCTTAAAGAAATACAGAACAGGGCAGGAGAGATGGCTCATTGGTTAAGAGCACTGTCTCTACTTCCAGTGGTCATGAGTTCAATTCCCAGCAAGCACATGGTGGTTCACAACCATCTGTAATTAGATCCAATGTCTTCTTCTGGTGTATCAGAAACAGGATGCTCATATACATTAAATAAAGAAATATTTTTTAAAAAGAAATCCAGAACAACACAGGTAAAAAGGTAGAATTACTTAAAGAGTAAACACAAAAATCCCTTAAAGAATTAGAGAAAAACACAATCAAACAGGTGAAGGAATTAAACACCCAGGATTGAAAAATGGAAATAGAAACAATAAAGGAATCACAAAGGAGGCTGGCAGTGGTGGCACATGCCTTTAATGCCAGACATGGCAGGCAGAAGCAGGCAGATTTCTGAGTTCAAGGCCAGCCTGGTCTACAGACTGTGTTCTAGGAGGAAAGTGAAGGCTATAGAGAAACCCTTTATCAAAAGAAAGAAAGAGAGAGAGAGAGAGAGAGAGAGAGAGAGAGAGAGAGAGAGAGAGAGAGAGAGGGAGAGGAAGGAAAGGAGGAAGGAAGGAAGGAAGGAAGGAAGGAAGGAAGGAAGGAAGGAAGGAAGGAAGGAAGAAGTCACAAAGGGACACAACTCTGGAGATAGAAAACCTACGAAAGAGATCAAGAGTCATAGATGCAAGCATCACCAACAGAATAAAAGGGACAGAAGAGAGAATCTCAGCTGCAGAGGATACCATAGAAAACATTGGCACAATAGTAAAATAAAATGCAAAATGCAAAAAGCTCTTAACCCAAAACATCCAGGAAATCCAGGATACAATGAGAAGACCAAACAGAAAGATAATAGGTATAGAAGAGAGTAAGAATCCCAATTTAAAGGGTCAGTAAATATCTTCAATAGAATTATAGAAAAAACTTCCCTAACCTAAAGAAAGAGATGCCCATAAACATAAAAGAGGCCTACAGAACTCCAAATGGATTGGGCCAGAAAAGAAATCCCTCCTGTCACATAATAGTCAAAACATCAAATGCACTAAACAAAGAAAGAATATTAAAAGCAGTAAGGGAAAAAGGTCAAGAAACATATAAAGGCGGACCTATAAGAATTATACTTGAATTCTTACTAGAGACTATGAAAGCTAGAAGATCCTGGGCAGATGTTATACAGACTCTAAGAGAACACAAATACCAGCCCAGACTACTATACTCAGCAAAACTCTATTACCATACATGGAGAAGCCAAGATATTCCATGAAAAAACAAAATGTTTCCACAAATCCAGCCCTACAAAGGATAATAGGTAGGAAATGCCAACACAAGGAGGGAAATTATACCCTAGAAAATGCAAGAAAATAACCTTCTTTCAACAAACCCAAAAGAAGACAGCCACACAAACATAATTCCATCTCTAACAGCAAAAATAACAGGAAGCAACAATCACTATTCCTTAATATCTCTTAACATTAATGGACTCAATTCCCCCAATAGAAAGACATAGACTAAAAGACTTGATATGTAAACAGGACTCAGCATTTTGCTGCATGCAGGGAACACATCTCAGTTTCAAAGACAGACACTACCTTAGAGTAAAGGTCTGGAAATCAATTTTCCAAGCAAATGGTCCCAAGAAATAAGCTGGAGTAGCCATTCTAATATCAAATAAGATCAATTTTCAACCAAAAGTTATAAAAAAACGATAAGGAAGGACACTTCAGACTCATCAAAGGAAAGATCTACCAAGAATTAGCTGTCCAGCAGTCATGGATTAACTGGGTCACCTGAAAGGAAGGTTGGAAATGAAAAAGGACTGGGGGTATGGCGGGCTGAGAAAAGGATGAAGCCAAGACAAAGTTTCTGATCAAGGTTCAAAGTTTAATTTTCAGATTTTCACCTATATATTTATATAGGGAAAGCCCACAGACCCATACTTTGTTTCAGCTGGATTGAGTTACAAATCAAGATCAGCAGGCACTCAACTCCTCAAAGCTCTTGTAGGAAATTGCAAATGAGGCAAGGCCAGGGGACTCCAGGTAGGTCACAAAACCCTCATGGTTTTGTGTAGCCTACTTAAGGTTGGGGGAAGGGCACAATTCCCACTTTTTTGTTTAATAAAGGTGAGCTAGACAGAGGCAGAAGATTTACTTGTTTTTCATAATCCCCTCTAGGGAACAAAATGGCTAAGTGGCTGTGTTTGTCTTAGGTCTGTGTCTATATTGCTCCTTCTTACCCGTCATGGACTACAAACATAGTTTTTGATGTACATCTCTGGCTTAGGTCAATAGGAGATCAAGAACACTCTTACCTGGCTACCAGCCTTCAAAAGCACACTCTTTCCCATTCAGACCAAAGTCACAAAGGACATCTGAATAGCAATGAATAACTGACACGGTGAATAGCTGAGCTTGCTGAGAGCGATCCTGTGTGAAGGCAACTAATCTGTTTAAGATACAAGGTCCAAAGGTTAAAAGCAACAAAATTATAATTAATGGTCCATGCAGTGTAGAAATTAAATCTGTAAGCCACTGGTTAGTTTACCAGGATTCAAACCATCCCTGATTCTGTCTGTTTTTGCTTTTCCTTTTAGCTAGTCCTTCTCAAACTTTAGCCATAGAATCCTTTACT
Organism: Mus caroli; assembly: GCF_978045245.1. Taxonomy (NCBI): domain Eukaryota; kingdom Metazoa; phylum Chordata; class Mammalia; order Rodentia; family Muridae; genus Mus; species Mus caroli. Next base: position 15,079,688 of record NW_028227258.1, read on the forward strand.
GTTCTTGAATGATCGAAGTAAAAGTAGCATTCTTTATTGAGGGCTGTACAAAATCCTCCCTGTTGAAGGAATAAAAGATTAGTAGCTTATACACATGAACTAACAGTTGTTCAAAATCCAGACCCTATCCAGTTTTATTCAATGCAAAATGCAACTTCATAACGAGCTGCAACTAATTTCCAAATATGTCTGTGAAAAATGTTCAGATCTAGCCTTCCAAATAAAGACATTTCCTTTTTTCCAATATTGGATTGATTTCTAGGCCAGTCCATGATTGAGTCAGAATAACTGATCACATTAAAGGAAAAAGACAAGGCATTATAACTTCTCCTTTGGATTAATTTTTCTAGATCAATTTCCACAGTCTCCAGGTTCTCTGTTCCACAAGGTCTAAAAGCTAATTCTTAGACAGCTTGTCTAATCTGGGATATAGGCAAGCAATGGTGGGTCAAGAAGATATATCCAACACATTTTTCCTGCCACCATTGTCAGGGTACTCAGCAAGCTCATAGGTCAGCATCATTCTTTGTCCTGGCATCAGCATGTCACACAAATCACTCTGGCAGCTAGCACCCTCCTATAGCATCCTTTGGAAAAAAAACACAAACATGCTCTCTTCCCCGTATTAAATATATGAATAGGATCATACCATATGCCAATAAGTAGATCCTTCCATTTCACCTAGGCATAACTATGCCTAGTTGTAGGGTGCCATAGACATTCAGCAGAGAGTTACTTGGCATCCAAATTTTAAATTAAAAAAAAAGGCATGATTTAAATAATGTGGTATACAGGAATATAATCCCCCCTTTTTTGTTTTTTATAAAGATATTGTTTTAAATTCCACAACATCTGCCCTTTAGAATTATAAAGAATCCAAGAAATATTGGTAATATTAAATTGTCTACAAAACATCTCAAATGCTGGAATATAATAGCCAGTTCTATTATCTGTTTAATCTGATTTGGAGCATTAAGCATAGAAAAACAATGCAGGCAATTACTAATTATATTTTTAATTTCTTCTCCTGTTAAAACAGTGGCAATTAGAAAGCCTAAAATGTTGTCAAGTCAGATGTACATACTTTAATTTTCCAAAATCAGAATTATGAGTACCATTCATTTGCAATAATTGATTAGGTATTAATCCTCAAGGATTAACACTGTTATATGTTATAGGTAGAAACTAGGACATTGAGGACAAATGTTTACAATATGACATGTACATTCTCTAAAAAATACCAAATTATTGTCTCAAGTTATTACTATTTTGATGATGTAAAGAATAAGATTGTATGGCCAATTATACCTGTGTAAGGCCTATTATCTGTCTGGTATAAAAAGCTGCTCTGGCATTGCACTAAGGGGTCTGTCTAGGCAATCTAGTATGAGCTCTTACATGGCCTATAAAGTAAGGAACAGTGTGTTCTCTTAAATTGAGTTGTCTTTCCATAAATAATTACAAAATTTGAGAATTAGCAGTCTCTAAAAAAGGAACAGATCCAAGCAATTGTAAACCATAAGCTTCATATTGGCTATCAGTATGCAAATTAAAAACCTTGAAATTTCAACATTTCAAAGACAATGGCTACAGCATGTAATTCAATTATTTGTGCTGAAGTAGAGGGAAACACAAGAGAAAAAACATGTTATCCAGTTATGTATGCTTCTTTCCCATTAGATGAACCATTTGTAAAAACAGTAAGTGTACAGAGACAAAATTTTTTATTACATAATGTAAGGCTATTAGCTCTTCCTTCAGGGAAAACTTTCCAATGATATCGCTTGTGGGCTCTTTAAAATTACAAACTCACTAAAAACAAACACTTTACAATCACCAGGATGCAAAGGAACAGTATAAAACAATCGTTCAAATCCATAATAATTCTATATGCATATCCTGGAATGGCAGCTAGAGTAAGACAGGCTGTAATGCCTTCATAAGTTCCTAGTTTCATTAATCTTTCATAAATCTTGTCTGACCATTGTTTTGGATTAATGGAATAACCAATCCCTTGGAGGGGAGTGAATACATCAGCTCCAATGTCTATTAATCCTTCAAAGCCCCTTTTCTAAAATTAGTATTTTAAGGTTTGCAGACACAGTTATAAAGCCATGGGGGAAAGCAGAAATAATTTTTGTTTCTCCCGCATAATCAAAACACCTGAATAGATCTACAATACTTTGATAATAATGGTGCTTCAGCCTAAAATAATCCCCAGGTCCCCAGAGGCAAGGGTCCAAAAAGTCTTGCAGGCAGGGTTAGCAATTCAAAAGAAATGTCACACAAGCCTCCACTGATGCTGCTCTGAGCTTTGTATTAACTCAAATGTAAATATTTACGGTAGTCATGCCTCACCCCTCACCAGCCCCCATGCAAGGCAGCAGTCATAACCAGACCCTAATTGTATGATGGTCCAATTTCTGTCTCCAAAAATCCTACCAGCTGCTTTTAGCAGTCTATCCAAAAATTGCTGAAATGGTTCATTACCTTGTTTGATCCTAGATAAACTCCCACTGAGATGTCATTTCCAATCTTAGGGAGTTAAATTTGTTTCTCCTACTGTATCCAATAAAGCTTGTGTAAAAGAGGGCAGCAGGGCCATACTGTGTCCCACCTACTTTTAACTCTTTTATTATTCTTGCAATCGTCTCTACTTGCTTGATTTTTTTCTTCATTACAAATATGGATGTGTTAGAATCCTGAGCCTGTGATAGAACTGCAAACTGCAGCCAATGGATCACTGGCATTTTAACTATAATTTTAAAGTTTCTCTTGCAATTTTAGAACATAACTATAATTTTGGAAAGCAAAACTCAAACTCCAACAAACAATCCATTCTCTTTAAAATCAACACCAAGTGCATCATCCCCCATGCTACAAAGTTTTTGGCTGCCAGTTCCAATATATGAATGCATGGCAGTGCCGCTTTTAATGCCTCATTAAAGAGATTGTTTTAAATCCTATCCTTTAGAAGTCTAGTTTCTAGTATAAGAATTACATAAAATATTATCCCAAATTAGAAGTGTCTTTAGAGATGAGTATTCCTGGGTTGGCTCATGCCCTATGTTGTCTAGAATGACTCCCACCCAGAGTTACCAGTTTTAACTTTCTGTTACCAATACTATTTTTTAATCACACCCAATAACTTATAAGCCAACACTAGATAACTAAGACATGCAGAACATATTTATAATTTTAAAACCAGTCAGAAGCAAAAATGAAATAGCTACACACATGTTATATATTTAGACTAAACAAAATTTTTTATTTCTATAGCTGTAATTTCAAGGGGAACAAAAGCATCTTGTCACTTGCTGAACCCAATAAACACAATTGCAGAGACTTTTCTAGGAGAGCACAGCCATCAGCTCTAGAACTGGAGAAGCTTCTGGCCCCTCTAAGAGCAGCTTTTCAGCTCCTGGCAGGGCTTCTCCTGCTGCGCTTGCTCCTAGCTGAGGTTGAAGGAAAACTTACCAGTTTCTGCTGTGCAAATTGAGACTGCCAGCAGATTTCTTTTCAACATGAAACACAGAACCACAATCATTCAAACAATGAAACAAAAACAGACATAAGTTGACACGTGGACAGACTGCTGCAGGAAAGACAGACAATAGACAGAGAAGGAAGAGAACATGATGTAACCAGAACTAAGGAATCTCCAGTAAGAGCCAGAGAGGAAGCAGAGAGTCTCCTGATTTCCTCCTGGCCCTAGGAGAGCTCTGACCATTTTCTTCTTTTATGCTAATGTGTCCTGGAAAGGGGAGAACTGTTTTTCAGGGACCCATTCTGTCTCTCTCTCTCTCTCTTACTCTCTCTTTCTCATGTCATTTGTTTTTTGTTTGTTTGTTTGTTTGTTTGTGTCTTTGTTTTTTTTAATATTTTTTATTACATCTTTCCCTCAATTACATTTCCAATGCTATCCCAAAAGTCCCCCATACCCTCCCCCCCACTTCCCTACCCACCCATTCCCATTTTTTTGGCCCTGGCGTTCCCCTGTACTGGGGCATATAAAGTTTGCATTTCATGTCATTTGCATATTTACCATTTCTACTTTTGGGAACCATGCACAGCATAAATCTACTTGAGCTCAGAATTTTTCTAACATCTGTTTTAAACCCTGTTCCTCTCCCCTGATGTAGCTCTTGGCCCCAGATAAATGCCTATATAGAATGCCACCTTCCCAATTGTGCTGCTACCCCTAGGTAAATTTGACATCTGGTTGACACTTGTTCAACCTAGCTGTTTCCTCTTTGTACCTCCTTCAACAACAGCCTCTAAAAAATAAACTTTATAACTAGCACTAGCATTAATGCTGTTCTTTGCTTACCACTGGGCACAACCTGAAGGATCAAGCCAAGACAAAGTTTCTGATCAAGGTTCAAAGTTTAGTTTTCAGATTTTTACCACTGTGTTTATACAGGGAAAGCCCACAGACCCATCCTTTGAATCAGCTTAATTGAGTAGCAAAGCAAGTTCAGCAGGTAGTCAACTCCTCAAAGTTCCTGCAAAAAAATTGCAAATGCTATGATGCCAAGGGACTGCAGCTAGGTTGTAATACCATCATGGGCGTGTTTAGCCCACTCAAGGCTTGGGGAAGGGCACACAAGAATAACTCTCAATTCTGAACATCTATGGTCCAAATGCAAGGGAACACACATTCATTAAAGAAACTTTACTAAAAATCGAAGCAAACATTACAACTCATACAATAATAGTGGAAGACTTCAACACCCCACTTTTAGCAATGGACAGATCATGGAAACAGAAACTAAACAGAGCACACTGAAACTAACAAAAGTTGTGAACTAAATGGATTTAACAGATATCTATAGAACATTTCAACCTAAATCAAAAGAATATACATTCTTCTCAACACCTCATGCATGGTACCTTCTCCAAAACAGACCATATAATAGATCACAAAACATGCTTCAACAGATACAAGAAGATTGAAATAATCACATGCATCCTATCAGATTACCACAGACTAAGGCTTGTCTTCAATAACAAAACAACAACAACAAATAACAGAAAGTCCACATACACATGGAAGCTGAACAACACTCTACTCAATGATAACAAGGAAGGTCAAGGAAGAAATAAAGAAAGAAATTAAAGACTTTTTAGGATTTAATGAAAATGAACGCACAACATACCGAAACTTATGAGACACAATGAAAGCAATGGTAAGAGGAAAACTCAGCTCTGAGTGTGTCTCCAAAGAAACTGGAGAGAGCATACACTAGCAGTTTAACAGCACACCTGAAAGCTCTGAAACTAAAAGAAGTAAGTATACCCAAGAGGAGTAGACTGCAGGAAATAAGCAAACTCAGGGATGAAATCAACCAAGTAGAAACAAAAAAGAACTATGCAAAGAATCAACAAAACCAGGACCTGGTTCTTTGAGAAAATCAACAAGATAGATAAACCCTTAGCCAGACTAAGCAGAGGGCACACAGATACTATCCAAATTAACAAAATCAGAAATGAAAAGGGAGATAAAACAACAGAAACTGAGGAAATTAAAAAAACACCAGATCCTACTACAAAAGCCTATATTTAACAAAACTGGAAAATATAGATGAAATGGACAATTTTCTAGACAGATACCAAATACCAAAGTTAAATCAGGATCAGATAAACCATCTACACAGTCCTATAACCCCTAAAGAAATAGAAGCAGTCATTAAAAGTCACCCAACCAAAAAAAAAAAAAAAAAAAGCCAAGGACCAAATGGATTTAGTACAGAATTCTATCAGGCCTGCAAAGAAGATCTAATACCAATACTCTTCAAACTATTCCACAAAATAGAAACAGAAGGAACACTACACACTCATTCTATGAAGCCACATTTTTGCCACGTATTCTCCCTTCAAAATGGAAAGGTTTCTGTCTAATCAGGAACTTGTCACAATTTCCTTTCTTAGAGGACTTCATAAGAGATTTTTTTCTACTTCTACCACATTTAAGGTTCCAAACAGATGTTAAAAACTGGTTGAGTGCATATTACTTTTAGTTGCAGAAGTTATCATGTATATATAAGAGGCATTTAACAACTATAAATTATTTGGATGACTTAAAAATATCAATACTGAGTTGTATATTTTAAAATAAATTTTATTGGTTTAAAAAAACAACCATAGGATCTGTTTTGGGTGTTGACCATCTTTGTTTTGAATATCAAGTTTTGAGAAAGGGGTAGGCAGACTAAGTTGGGTGGGGTAGGAGGTGAGGAGAGTCTGGGAGGAACTGAGGATGGGGGAGAATATGATCAAATATACTGTTTAAATTTACTGTATGACAAAAATATAAAAAAGAACTTGATGTTGTTCACTTGAAGTACCAGTGAAGCACCTAAAATTGAATTTAAAAAAAAATCTAAAAACTGAAGCCCTGAGGGCCAGCAGAAAGAAACAGGCAACCATGGAGGCAGGAAGTGGGGATCACTCAAAAATGTACAAGAGACCTGGGAGTTGAGGGATTCTCGGGACTCAAAGTGAGGGACCTTAGATGAAGTGCACAGTGGGGAGAGGGAAATTATAAAGCCCACCTCCAGCAGAAAGAAAGGGCATCAAGTGAGGGATGGAGTTGCCATCCCACAGTCAAAACTCTGACCATAATTGTTCCTATCCAAAAGAACTGCAGGGACAAAAATGGAGAAGTGCCTGAGGAAAAAGAAGGTCCAGGGACAGGCCCAAAGTGGGATCCAGCTCAAGTTGGGGCCCCAAGGCCTGACACTATTACTGAGGCTGTGAAGTGCTCACAAAAAGGGACCTATCATGACTGCCTTCTGAAAGGCCGAACAAGCAGCTAAAAGAGTCAGATGCAGATATTTGCACCCAACCAGTGGACAGAAGCTGCTGACCCCTGTTGTTGAATTAGGGGAAAGCTGGAAGAAGCTGAGGAGGAGGGCAACCCTGTAGGAGGACCAGCAGTCTCAAATACCTGGACCCATGAGATCTCTCAAACACTGACCACCAACCAGGTAGCATACACCAGATGATATGAGACAACCAACACATATACAGCAGAGGACTGCCCGCTCTGGGTTCAGACAGAGGTGTACCTAACTCAAGAGCCTGGAGGACCCAGGGAGTGGAGAGGTCTGATGGGGTAGGGGTTGGAGGGGTAGAGACATTCTTGTGGAGACAGGAGAGTGAGGAGGAGGTATGGGATGGGAAATAGTGAAATGGTGGACCAGGAAGAGGATAAAAAACTGGAGTGTACAAAAAAATTAACTAAAATTAAAAATAATATTAATGAAAGAGAAATAATAGTAATAAAAAATAAATAGATAAATAAAAATCAAAAAACTAATATTCCAATTGAATTGTTAAATCTGAAAATCACAAGGAGAGAGACCAAGGCTATGAGTGTCCAATTAAAGCAAGTTTTATTTAATACTGGCCATGAAGATAAACACTGGTCATACTCAGAATTCCCAGAGATTTGTGCTAGTCAGGTGCTCTTAAAGGCTGAATTCACAAAACTATGGCACTTCCTGCTGTTGTCCCTTTGGGGACAAACATATACCCTGTTGTACTTCCTGCCTATGTACCTCCCACCTATGTGTAACCAGGCATATCCTATGCAGTTGGGGCAACCAAATTTGCATACTGAAGTGAAAATATGTGACTTGTTATCCTACATGAGCAACAGCCCCAGCATACCACAAAGTTGTCTGCCCATGGCTAGGTGCGGTTTACAGGGTAAATTTAGTTCTTACAGTATGTTCCTGGCATACTCATTTTTCTATAAGGAAGATATAAGGAACTTTTTTATGATAAATTTGACATGGGGAAGTACAAAAATGTTTCTTTTATGGTTCTTCAGAGAAAGTTATTGTTGGTCCAATAAAATGTCTGAGACACAAAGTGAACAGAAGAGGAAATTATTAACACAGTAAAGATACACTGTTTATCTAAGTTGGCAGAAGTCAAGCTTCCTCCTAAATATCTATGCATACCCATAGACAACTGCCATGCTCAGCCTAGCTCAGAGAAGCCTTCCGCTGCAGTGACTAGAGAGAATGTAGGGACTTGTGGCTACTTAAAGTGCTGAGAGTGCATGATGTTTGAAGGTTCAGACCTAAATAAGATATTTACACTGTCCCCTCAAAGGGTCGGGGAACACCACAAAAGGGGACAGAATGAATGAAGCAGCTGGTTATGAAATCATTCCTTCAGAGCATGACACAGACCTTGTAATCAAAATCTAACAGGAGATTGGACTGCCTGCACAGGCTGTCACAAGACTGGGCCTGTCAATCAAGGATCAGGGAGGGGCTCAAGGGGCTTTGCTTCCTGGGCTAACTACTGGCTCTTGATGCTTTCTCATGGAGAGGCTGTCACTGTTTTCAGTTGTGTACCCATGATGAGCTCACTGGCCTCCAACATAGATTCCCGAGCCATGGCCTCATAGATGGCAGTAACTGAACTTAGCAGGTCACAAAGCAACAAAAAGATGGGCATGTGGCAACCAGACTTGTAGGTGGATGGAGAGGGGGAGGTGAGAAGTGGGAAAAGTAAACAGAATGGGTTATGTATCTACTTTCAAATATCAAATTCAGTTAATTAAAAATATTTACAGATAAAATAAAATTTTAATTAGTTAATTAACCTAAGGTTTTCAGTTAGAGCATCACAAAACACACAAAGACTTCTGAGAAACTGTCTCAACCAAGAGGAGCCTAGGAAATGCACAATTTAACGTAATATGAAAAGCTGGTTGGGACTCTAGAACAGCAAAAAGACATCCAGAATTAATATACCAGCAACAACTCAATGGACTGATAAATGGAACACACTAACATATCACTAAGATATCACTACTAAGGAAAATTTGGTTGGGGCAGACAAAGGCTTTCTGCACTATCTCCACAACTTTTCTTTCTTTCTTTCTTTCTTTCTTTCTTTCTTTCTTTCTTTCTTTCTTTCTTTCTTTCTTTCTTTCTTTCTTTCTTTCTTTCTTTCTTTCTTTCCTTCCTTCCTTCCTTCCTTCTTTCCTTCTTTCTTTCTTTCTTTCTTTCTTTCTTTCTTTCTTTCTTTCTTTCTTTCTTATTAGATATCTTCTTTATATACATTTCAAATGCTATCCCGAAAGTTCCCTATACCCTCCCTCCACCCTGCTCCCCTACCCACCCACTCCCAATTCTTGGCCCTGGCATTCCCCTGTACTGGGGCATATAAAGTTTGCAATACCAAGGGGCCTCTCTTCCCTGTGATGACCGACTAGGCCATCTTCTGCTACATATGCAACTAGAGACACGAGTTCTGGGGGTACTGATTAGTTCTTATTGTTCCACAACTTTTCTATTGCTTTTTAACCCTTGTAAAGTTAGAAGCAATTTTTGTCTGTGTGTGTTCAGAGAGTGTGATTAAGGCACACAAATATGAGTATGGTCTGCATGCTTATAAAGGAAGTTTGAGTTCTTATGAGGCTGAAGGGCTAGGACCCCACAGCTCAACTCACCACAGCCACTTAACCCCAGGGGTTCATCTATTCTCAAGGCCATTCTCCTCACCTGTTCAACAAAGTTGACACCTGTCCTGTCTCATTGTTCTGAGTAGCTGTGTGTCTTCTTGGCATGATAGAACACTATCACCAAAAAACAACTCGGGGAGACAGAGGCTAATTCAGCTAACAGTATAACATCTCAGTCCATCCAAGGGAGTCAAGGAAGAAACTCAAAGCAGAAACGTAGATGGAGGCAGGAACTGATGCAGAGGCCATGGAGGAGTGCTGCTTTCTTGCTCACCCTGTTTTCTTACACCACCCAGGACCATTAGTCCAGGGGTGGCTGTGCACTGGTGGCAGCGTTTCCTTCTCATTGAAGTTATTTGTTCTTGAATGTGTCTAGCTTGTGTCAGGTTGACATAAAACTTCGTTTGTCAGTTTTCCATTAATGTGAAGGGGGGAGGGATGAGAAAAGTGACTGAAAAGTTTCCAGTCACTTGGCACATGTGCCTTCCAGCCAGTGGCCGCGCAATACATGGTGACAGTGGATGTGTGTGGCACAGGAAGCCTGGTCATCTTGTCGTAGCCAGAAGGCAAAGCAGCAGCCCTGCAGGGTGAAATGCTTCAATCTGGGAGGAAACTGTTCCACAAAACTCCACTCCTTCCCCGGCTCTTTCTTACATTCTTTCTGTCCCATCTTCTTCAATGATCCCTGAGCCTTGGAAGGTGTGACTATAGACATCCACCTATGATGAAAAAACAGGCTACCACAACACGATAACAGTCATTTGATCTCAGGAGCTCCCCAGTGGTTATGAGTGAGGTCAATAAAGCCTACAGGAGGAAACAGGAGTTTAGAAGCTAATTTGACAGGCACATCACATCCATCTAGAAAAACCACAGAAGTTGTTTCCCCAGTGGAACCTATGACGTCCCGGCTACAGGTTTTATTCTGGCTCACAGTACTAAACTTGAATCCTGTTTTGTGGAGCTAGCCTTAGATTCAATCAGAAGGATGTTGGTCTTGGCCACAACAGCCAAGCCACTATTGCACAAGCAGGCACATGCAATCTTGTGTGTCAGCATTTTAGAACACAGAGTTCATAGCCAAGCAGAAGTGTGGTGACAATTCACCTGCAGCCGGCACGGTCCCCTCTGGCACTGTGAAAGCCAGTCAGCAGGATGCAAGTTTCCAGTTCAGACCCAGCTTAATTTCTCCATGTTCTAAGTTAAAGCATGGATGTCATCAACAGTAGGGTCTAGCATACAGCCAAGAGAAGTGGCAACAGCTTTATGACCTGTGGGACTGCAGACACTTGCCTGGCTAGCAACTCAGAGGATGACGACCCACCCCAGGCCCTGGGAATATTATTCAATGACCTTACGGAAGTGTATGCCATTTGGATATAAACTTTGAAGCTACTGTTTATTACATGCTTCCTCTTAATTAACCCAGCCCAGGTAGGACTGACTGTAAGGGAGGTAGAAGTACATGGTTGTCTCATCCATGGCTTTCCAAATCTGCAAAATTCTACGGAGTTAAAACTATGTCTAGATAACAGAACCTTTTCCAAGGATGTGCAGGATGAGGCAACATCCCGAGGCAACACCAATAACAGAGCAGTGATGTTCCAAAAATAACCTTGGTGAAACACTCTGAAAGTCTGTTGTCATCTGTCCTCAGCAAGTGTCGGGTGAGCACAGAAATTCACAACTAAGAAGATAACTAAAGTTGAAATTAGTGAGGTCTAATACAGCATGAACAGGTTCCATCCATTTGTACCATTTGCTTCCTCCAAAGATCAAGATCAGATACATAGCATAGTGTAGTGGCATTCCCGGTTGTCAACTTGACTATATCCTGAATGAACCACAATCCAGAATTGGAAGGCTCACATGTGATCCAGCTCTTGAGGCTGGAAGACACAAGTTTCTGACCTGGATCTTAGCTGGAGATCTTGAAGCATAGTGGCCATGAAAAGCTTAGGCCCAGGCAAGGTAGTGCATGCCTTTTAATCCCAGGAGACGGAAGCAAGGAGCTCTCTGAGTTAAAAGTCAGCCTGGGACAAGGCAAGCCACAGATCCAGGCCTGGTGGGACACACCTTTAATCTGGGCCACACCTTCTGCAGGAGGCCTACATGAGGACAACTGAAGAAAGAAGAGTCACTCTTCTTCACCTGATTGCACTTATTTGCCAGCACATCTATTGGAACCTACATCTACAGAGGACCAGTAGAAACAACTAGCCTCGTGGGACTGAGCAACTACTAGATTCATGGACTTCCCATTCATAGCTGACAGTTGTTGGGTTAATTGGCTACAGACAATAAGTCATCTCAATAGATTCCCTCAATATAGAGAGGTATTCCTTAAGTTCTGTGACTCTAGAGAACCCTGACTAATATACATAGATAGGAGGTGTTAACTTAATTTGTTCTCTATAATCCTAGGTGATTCAGAACTACTATGTTTACATGACCTGGAGCTCGTCCTGGAAGCCTCCCTACATTTCTCCCCACCTGATCAGCTCAGTGGGTCTGACTTAGTCTGCTCAGACGCACTCAGGGCCAAAGGTTAATGCAGCCCTGCTTTCCCACTGTACCTCTGGCTCCCTGGGGCATAGTAGGCCTGGGTTGGCACAGTGGCTGTAGCCTCCCCACTCACCATACCTTGCTGTTGGGGGAGTTTCTAGCTGAGCTAACAGTCTACACCCGTAGCATGATCTTTTGCTGAAAGAAAATGTACCCTCTTTAGTGGGGGGAGGGGGGTTTAACCCACTCCTGGGGCAGACTTGATGCTCTTCACCTGCATTCTGTCAAGGATGTCACCTCCTTAGGCAGAAGCTCCTGAGCACACAGTTTCCCTTTCTATCAGTTTTTCTTAGGAACTTCAGCTTGACAAAAATCCTGCCACATACTTTACCTCTGGGAGGCTCTTTTACTTTGAGGACACTCATCACATGTTGTTCTAAGTCACTGAGATCTGCCATAGCCTTTCCTGCTTTATAAAGATCTTGCTCTACCAAAGGACTCAGCCAGAAACACTCCATCATAGCCTTGAGGTCCCTTCTGGATCAACCTTTGTTTAACTCCTCTGTAAACAGAGTTCTGTCTGGCCCAGTGAACTAGGGTTCAAATACACCCAAACTTATTCCTAGTTCCCTCAATACCACCTGCCCCTCCTCTATGGTCCTCCCGTTCCTGATATTTATGGGGACTTGCAAATGTTCCTAATAGCTTTAATAAACCAGTCTGTCAGGGACTGCTCTTTTTCATATGTCTCAGGTTATACAGCCTTTGCCTTAAAGAGGGCATGAAAAGCTATATTCCTTGGTTTTTCTGCCTCCACAGCAGTTAGATTGATCCCACCTGCTCCTGTGTCCCTCAACCTGAAATGCCAGGCTCTTTCATTGCTTGTTGCCAAGTCTTCCCTAATTCTAGCAATTCAAGTGCTGATAATTTCCTGATACACCAGTTAATGCCCCCATCTGCATGCTGGATTACAGATTTTTCCTCTCTTTTTCTACTAAAGGTTGGATTTATCTCTAATCCTGATGGCTCAGCCTTAGTTGTGTGTCTCACTACCTACAGCAAGAACCATATAACCACTCTCATAGCACAAAGGCACAAGAACACCCACCATACAGGAAATGTCAACTGTATTGGAATTTCCTCCATCTCAGGCATGTCCAGCTCAGTAACGGGCCGTGCTGTCCTTACCCAGGGCCATGCACTTGCTCTTCCCTAACTCATCTCTGGTTCTATCAGGTCCCTATTTAGACACCAGTTATGGTTCCTGCCCCACTAAATGTGAAAGTCAGATTTGAGGACTGTTGATTGAAACACACACATTTACTCATCTCTGACAGGGATCTCATACGAGATCAAAGTATGGAAACCACCAAATTCCGACTTGGTGAACCAACGAATTTTATTGGGGTTACTTACAAGAGCAGAAATGACTCAAAGATATCTGCATCACTAAGGCCCAGCTCAGCGTGGGTGACAGCTCACAAAGCTGGAAACCTGGATCTTATTGCACAGTCAAGTTGCAAAGTATCATTTCTAAGTGACTCTGGACTAAAACTCTTCCGGGCAGCCTGGCTGGTCTCTAGTTCTTCTAGGCAGCTGGTCTGTCTGATCTCTACTTCTTCCAGGCAGCTGGTCCGATCTCAAAGTCTTTGTAGCTTTTATCCTTTGAAAAAAATCTTTGCAGCTCAGCTTCACTTCCTCTGGGTGGGATTCTCAACTTTAATTGTTTACTCTGGCAGAGAGGGGCATGGTGGATCTGCTCAGTTTTAGGGAGTTCCTGAAAAATAGTCTGACTTGTTTACCTTTCTTCTTAAGGAGCTTCCCAGCAGTATAGAATGTCTCAGTGTCAAGGAAACTGTTACATAACAGGGATGAGGGGTTGGGAGGGGAAACTAGAAAAGGGAATAACATTTGAAATGTAAATAAAGAAAATATCTAATTTTAAAACAAAAACAAAAACAGGGCCCACAATCAATATTTGAACCTGGCGTTACCATGTTACTGGGGCATAGAAGCATATTCCTGAGAAACTTATGGCTATTTTCTAGTCACATGATCCTTTCCTCCAGCAGTGTCTTTGCCCAGCTGGCAGTCACCAGGCTGTTTCCTATGGCTCTCTGACATCTATCAACAGTTGGCTAAGATGGAGCAGTGTTCAATACCCTTGAAGATGTAGGCAAGGTCATGACTTGTAAGCTTCAGTGTAGGCTACACAGCCACAACAAGTCCCAGAACCTAACCTTCTAGAGCTTGCATAGCCTAGGACGCTCTGGCAGTGAAGGAGTCTCAGTATCTATTGCAAGCCTACATCATATTTCACTGAAGATATCCAAACTCTGTGACCAGCACTGTAAAGCAGAGGTGTCACCCGTGCATTAGAAAAGGCAGCTAGCCCTCTTACACAATTCTCTACATACATCCCATCTGCATTGTAAAAAGGAGCTGGCAGCTGCCAGGGGAGCTGAGGCTTCTGCATCCTAACCAAGGTCTAAGGCAGGCAGAACTCAGAGGAACAAATCATCCCTAATGCTCTTCCAGTCATGGTACCAAAGACCAGAAAAACAGGAATTTCCAGTCAGGAGCAGACTACCTTCTAATTAAGATTTATATTGTTTATCCTTCCTCAACAGTGACCAGCAAAGTATGACATAGAAAAACAAGTTCTATTCCTGTATAGTAGGGATGGTCTGTTTGTTTGTTTGCTTGCTTGTTTACTGTGATAACTTGACTTTATCAAATCTCCTTAAATGTAGCAGATGCTTTACAGCCTTGTGTTTCAAGCTCATTTTCCCTAGCATTTTATTTGTATCATTATTGTATAGATGACAGAGAGAATAGGTAATAAGTGATTTGCTCTTTAAAATGCAGGCAGGACTTTAGAATTTCTGTATAATTTATTGTGGTTTTATTTTATGACCCTATTGTATAGGGTCACAACCTCTGTGTGTATGCTTAGGAAATTAACTGAAAATGGAAAGCAATGTATTATGTCTCAAGAAGAGAGGATACTATGTATTTTATAATTTTCTGATCACTTTAACCATTACCAAACCGGAAAAAAAAAAACCTATTATATAACCCGGCTATGTATTTCCTGTACATTAGCATTGACCTTTCAACAGTCACCATCCCTCAATGAACTAACAGGTGATGTTTAGGAGTATATATAAACCTGCCAAGAGACACAGAGAGAAAGGCCTCTGGGCAACCAGGCTAGAAGGATGGTAACCTCCAGGGGGCCTGTTTTCCTCCTCCTCCTCCTGTACCTGCTTCAGGGGTCAGACACTTCCTTGGTAAGGCTGAATGAGAATGGTTATGAGGACATCATTATTGCCATTGATCCTGCTGTGCCAGAAGATACAACAATAATTGAACGCATAAAGGTAAGAAAATTGGGCTTTCTGCTATTAAACTTATGTTAATAGTAATAGTAAGCGTTACTATGGAAACCTCTGAATGCTTTGAGAAGTTTGAAAATAGAGCAGACAGTTTCAGAAAGCATGGAGTGAGATGAAGGCTCTAAGACATTCCAGATGAAGGTTCTAGAGGTTCTAAAAGAGATATGAACTTCTCACCTTAAGATCAAAGACAAAGCAGAGAGCCTCTGTGATCTCAGCTTCCTTGTCTGTCATTTAGAAGTTGGATTCTCATTCTGTTTTTGTAATTTTTTTAATTATTGTGCATGCATACACATATGCTTGTGATACCATTGAGGAAAGAGAAGTAACAGAAAAGAGAAAGGAATTATGGGTATGCCTTCTTTTCCGGGTCATCAGTAAAATCAGAGTGAGTGGGAGAGTAGGTATGAGGTTAGTAGGTTACTGTGGGAGCACGCTGCCCCAGAAAAGCAAGGCAGAGCAGAGCACAGCTGTAACAGGCAAGAGCATAAGTCACTGTTTCCTGCAGGGAAGACCTTGAGAAGCCCCACTCATGATGTGACATGTCAGCAGACACAAAGATGAGAGCCTTATGTGGGAAATAGCAGCTTATGAAATCAAGGAAACTGAATAAGCTTGAGGAGGGATGCCTGCCTTGCAATGAACCTGGGAGAGGCTCATCCACAGTGGCAGAGCCCAGACCACTGGAAAGTACATTTTTATGTTCCCTCTGAGTAATGAGACTCCATGAAAGAGCTTAGTGGAGGATGTGGACACTTTGATGTATGACCACTGTGACCACTCTGTCTACCTGCAACCATAGAAGGCTCACTCATATCACATCACTGTATGAATGTAGGATAGGAGTAAAGAAGGAGCCAGGCTGTGGTTGTGAACAGGAGCATTGCCAGGGAACAGGAGGTGTGAGGAGTGATTCAAGTGATGCTGAACATATTTGGAAAGCATGAAGGACAACACTCTTGTTGATTTATACTTGTGTGGAACAGAGAAGGTCGAGAGGAAATGTTAAGAGGCAAGGCAAACTTTCCAACTTTGGCTTAACTACTTGTAGAGAACTTTCATCAACTGGGAAGGAAAACTGTAAAAAAGAGCTATGCCTGGGGAGGAGGAGCTCGAGGTGGTTACAGATTGAGGAGCTTTTTGACATCCAGGTAGAAGAGATGGACCTCTGAATTCATGGGGAGATGTAAATGTGTACTTAGATGAAAATTAGAGACGATCAGTGTGTGGAGGGTGTGAGCCCCATTTTTTAAAGAGGTTATTTGATTTTCTGGAGTCCACCTTCTTGAATTCTTTATACATATTGGATATTAGTCCTCTATCTGATTTAGGATAGGTAAAGATACTTTCCCAATCGGTTGGTGGCCTTTTTGTCTTATTGACGGTGTCTTTTGCCTTACAAAAAGCTTTGCAATTTTATGAGGTCCCATTTGTCTATTCTCAATCTTACAGCACAAGCCATTGCTGTTTTATTCAGGAATTATTCCTCTGTGCCCATATCTTCGAGGCTTTTCCCCATTTTCTCCTCTATAAGTTTCACTGTCTCTGGTTTTATGTGGAGTTCCTTGATCCACTTAGATTTGACCTTAGTACAAGGAGATAGGAATGGATCAATTCCCATTCTTCTACATGATAACCGCCAGTTGTGCCAGCACCATTTGTTGAAAATGCTGTGTTTCTTCCACTGGATGGTTTTAGCTCCCTTGTCAAAAATCAAGTGACCATGGTGTGTGGGTTCATTTCTGGGTCTTCAATTCTATTCCATTAGTCTTCTTGTCTGTCACTATACAAGTACCATGCAGTTTTTATCACAATTGCTCTGTAGTACAGCTTTAGGTCAGGCATGGTGATTCCACCAGAGGTTCTTTTATCCTTGAGAAGAGTTTTTGCTGTCCTAGGTTTTTTGTTATTCCAGATGAATTTGCAGATTGCCCTTTCTAATTTGTTGAGGAATTGAGTTGGAATTTCAATGGGGATTGCATTGAATCTGTAGATTGCTTTTGGCAAGATAGCCATTTTTACTATATGGATCCTGCCAATCTATGAGCATGGGAGATCTTTCCATCTTCTGAGATCTTCTAGAATTTCTTTCTTCAGAGACTTGAAGTTCTTATCATACAGATCTTTCACTTCCTTATTTAGAGTCACACCAAGGTATTTTATATTATTTGTTACTATTGAGAAGGGTGTTGTTTCCCTAATTTCTTTCTCGGCCTGTTTATCCTTTGTGTAGAGAAAGGCCATTGACTTGTTTGAGTTAATTTTATATCCAGCTACTTCACTGAAGCTGTTTATCAGGTTTAGGAGTTCTCTGGTGGAAGTTTTAGGGTCGCTTATATATACTATCATATCATCTGCAAATAACGATATTTTGACTTCTTCCTTTCCAATTTGTATCCCTTTGATCTCCTTTTGTTGTCGAATTGCTCTGGCTAGGACTTCAAATACTATGTTGAATAGGTATGGAGAAAGTGGGCAGCCTTGTCTAGTCCCTGATTTTAGTGCGATTGCTTCCAGATTCTCACCATTTACTTTGATGTTGGCTACTGGTTTGCTGTAGATTGCTTTTATCATGTTTAGGTATGGGCCTTGAATTCCTGATCTTTCCAAGACTTTTATCATGAATGGATGTTGGATTTTGTCAAATGCTTTCTCCGCATATAACGAGATGATTATGTGGTTTTTGTCTTTGAGTTTGTTTATATACTGGATTACGTTGATGGATTTCCATATATTAAACCATCCCTGCATCCCTGGAATGAAACCTACTTGGTCAGGATGGATGATTGTTTTGATGTGTTCTTGGATTTGGTTAGTAAGAATTTTATTGACTATTTTTGCATCTATATTCACAAGGGAAATTAGTCTGAAGTTCTCTATCTTTGTTAGGTCTTTCTGTGGTTTAGCTATCAGAGTAATTGTGGCTTCATAGAAGGAATTGGATAGAGTACCTTCTGATTCTATTTTGTGGAATAGCTTGTGAAGAACTGGAGTTAGATCTTCTTTGAAGGTCTGATAAAACTCTGAACTAAACCCATTTGGTCCTGGGCTTTTTTTGGTTGGGAGACTATTAATGACTACTTCTATTTCTTTAGGGGATATGGGACCGTTCAGATCATTAACATGATTCTGATTTAAATTTGGTACCTGGTATCTGTCTAGAAATGTGTCCATTTCTTCCAGGTTTTCCAGTTTTGTTGAGTATAGCCTTTTATAGAAGGATCCGATGGTGTTTTGGATTTCTTCAAGATCTGTTGTTATGTCTCCCTTTTCATTTCTGATTTTGTTAACTAGGATGCTGTCCCTCTGCCCTCTAGTGAGTCTGGCTAAGGATTTATCTATCTTGTTGATTTTCTCTCAAAGAACCAGCTCCTTGTTTGGTTGATTCTTTGAATAGTTCTTCTTGTTTCCACTTGGTTGATTTCGCCCCTGAGTTTGATTATTTCCTGCCGTCTACTCCTCTTGGGTGAATTTGCTTCCTTTTGTTCTAGAGCTTGTAGGTGTGTTGTCAAGCTGCTAATGTGTGCTCTCTCTAGTTTCTTTTTGGAGGCATTCAGAGCTATGAGTTTTCCTCTTAGAAATGCTTTCATGGTGTCCCATAAGTTTGGGTATATTGTGGCTTCATTTTCATTAAACTCTAAAAAGTCTTTAATTTCTTTCTTTATTCCTTCCTTGACCAAGTTATCATCGAGAAGAATGTTGATCAGTTTCCACGTGAATGTCAGCTTTCCATTATTTATGTTGCTATTGAAGATCAGCCTTAGTCCATGGTGATCTGATAGGATGCATGGGACAATTTCAATATTTTTGTATCTGTTGAGGCTTGTTTTGTGACAAAGTATGGTCAATTTTGGAGAAGGTACCATGAGGTGCTGAGAAAAAGGTATATCCTTTTGTTTTAGGATAGAATGTTCTGTAGATATCTGCCAGATCCATTTGATTCATAATTTCTGTTAGTTTCACTGTGTCCCTGTTTAGTTTCTGTTTCCATGATCTGTCCATTGATGAAAGTGGTGTGTTGAAGTCTCCCACTATTATTGTGTGAGGTGCAATGTGTACTTTGAGCCTTACTAAAGTGTCTTTAATGAATGTGGCTGCCTTTGCATTTGGAGCATAGATATTCAGGATTGATAGTTCCTCTTGGAGGATTTTACCTTTGATGAGTATGAAGTGTCCCTCCTTGTCTTTTTTGATAACTTTGGGTTGGAAGTCAATTTTATTCGATATTAGAATGGCAACTCCAGCTTGTTTCTTCAGACAATTTGCTTGGAAAATTGTTTTCCAGCCTTTCACTCTGAGGTAGTGTCTGTCTTTTTCCCTGAGATGGGTTTCCTGTAAGCAGCAGAATGTTGAATCCTGTTTGTGTAGCCAGTCTGTTAGTCTATGTCTTTTTATTGGGGAACTGAGTCCATTGATATTAAGAGACATTAAGGAAAAGTAATTGTTGCTTCCTGTTATTTTTGCTGTTAGAGTTGGCATTCTGTTCTTGTGGCTGTCTTCCTTTTGGTTTGTTGAGGAATTACTTTCTTGCTTTTTCTAGGGCGTGATTTCTGTCCTTGTATTGGTTTTTTTTCTGTTACTATACTTTGAAGGGCTGGATTCGTGGAAAGATAATGTGTGAATTTGGTTTTGTCATGGAATACTTTGGTTTCTCCATCTATGGTAATTGAAACTTTATCTGGGTATAGTTGCCTGGGCTGGCATTTGTGTTCTCTTAGTGTCTGTATAACATCTGTCCAGGCTCTTCTGGCTTTCAGAGTTTCTGGTGAAAAGTCTGGAGTAATTCTGATAGGCTTGCCCTTATATTTTACTTGACCTTTTCCCCTTACTGCTTTTAATATTCTATCTTTATTTAGTGCATTTGTTGTTTTGATTATTATGTGTCGGGAGGTATTTCTTTTCTGGTCCAGTCTATTTGGAGTTCTGTAGGCTTCTTGTATGTTCATGGGCATCTCTTTCTTTATGTTTGGGAAGTTTTCTTCTATAATTTTGTTGAAGATATTTGCTGGCCCTTTAAGTTGAAAGTCTTCATTCTCATCAACTCCTATTATCCATAGGTTTGGTCTTCTCATTGTGTCATGGATTTCATGGGTGTTTTGAATTAGGACCTTTTTGCAATTTGCATTTTTTGAAGGTTGTGCAGATGTTCTCTCTGGAATCTTCTGCACCTGATATTCTCTCTTCCATCTCTTGTATTCTGTTGTTGATGCTTGCATCTATGGTGCCAGATTTCTTTCCTATTGTTTCTATCTCCAGCGTTGCTTCACTTTGGGTTTTCTCTATTGTGTCTACTTCCCTTTTTAGGTCTAGTATGGTTTTGTTCATTTCCATCTCCTGTTTAGATGTGTTTTCCTGTTTTTCTTTAAGGACTTGTAACTCTTTAGCAGTGTTCTCCTGTATTTCTTTAAGTGAGTTATTAAAGTCCTTCTTGATGTCCTCTACCATCATCATGAGATATGCTTTTAAATCCGGGTCTAGGTTTTCGGGTGTGCTGGGGTGCCCAGGATTGGGTGAGGTGAGAGTGCTGCGTTCTGATAATGGTGAGTGGTCTTGGTTTCTGTTAGTAAGATTCTTACATTTGCCTTTCACTATCTGATAATCTCTGGAGTTCGTTGTTATAGTTTTCTCTGGTTAGAGAGCTTGTTCCTCTCGTGATTCTGTTAGCCTCTATCAGCAGACCTGGGAGACTAGCTCTCTCCTGAGATTCAGTGGTCAGAGTACTCTCTGCAGGCAAGCTCTCCTCTTGCAGGGAAGGTGCACCGATATCTGGCATTCTGACTTGCCTCCTGGCAGAAGATGAAGGCCTGAAACAGGGCCTGTCCCAGAGACTGTTAGATTCTGTAGTCCACACTCTCACCTGCGTAGACTCATCTTGGAGGGATCAGGGGACCAAGGTGGCTCCCCCAGGTGCTCTGACAAAGCCCTCCTGGGCTGGGTGGACACCTCACCTCTGGCAGGGAAGGTGCCCAGATGTCTGGAGCCTGAATCAGGGTCTGCCTCAGAAGCTGTCCTCTAGGGACCTTGGGGGTGTCCACCAACTCCGTGCTCAAGGTGACCAGGTGCTGGCGCCGACCAGAAGGGTCTTGTGACTGGTCAGGCTGGGTTTTCTGCTTCCTTAATGCTGTCTCTGGTCCTGTGTGATTGGAATGGAACAGAAGGTGTGTTCCACTCACCGGTGGTCCTAAGATCACGTGGAGAGTCCTCTAGGGAACTTGGGGGTGTCCACCGAATGCACGCCCAAGGTAACCTGGTGGTGCCACAGACCAGAAGGCTTGATTCCATTCTTATTATAATTTTTACATATCTATTTCACTTTGATAATAGGAAATGGTGACTAAAGCATCTACATACCTTTTTGAAGCTACAGAAAAAAGATTTTTCTTCAAAAATGTATCTATATTAATTCCTGAAAGTTGGAAAGACAGTCCCCATTACAGAAGGCCAAAACGGGAGAGTTACAAGCATGTAAGTATCAATTTTTCCTCTAACAACAACAAAAAAGTATTTTCTTATGCTTGCTAGCTTTGCTACACAGTTAATGATTCAGAGTTTTTCTAACTACTGTCTTTTCTGTTCGTCAAGTGTTAACAATCGTTTTAAACATTCTCAGGCTGACATTAAAGTGGCACCTCCCGCCTTCATGGGCAGAGATGAACCCTACACCAGACAGTTCACACAGTGTGAAGAGAAAGCAGAATACATCCACTTCACCCCTGACTTTGTACTGGGAAGAAAACAAGATGAATATGGAGATTCAGGTGGGGAATTTGGTTAAAGCATTGCATGTTTGCGACACGTAACTCTATACTCTATTAAGTAAGCAGACTGGAACAGAAACACTTGGTTCCAAATCTTGATTCCTCTATTAGCTTTGTGACATTAACAAGTGGCTTAATTTAAGGTACTTATTCAAAGTCATTGAAATTTTCTCAAAATTCAACAAATTCTTGATTCAGTAGCTGACATAACCTCCATAATCGACAATAGCATATCTATATCTTTCTTTAATATCAACTCTTCAGGAGCATTTTTAGTCTGGTTTTTTTTTTCTCCCTAAATTTTCACTCTCAAAATATCTATACAGCAGAGTTCTGTATATCTGATTAGGCTGTTGACAGGGTTGGTACTTGGCAAGCCATAAACTAAAATGTGAGACCTTTGACTCCCGAAGTACTGAAAATCAAATCATAGTTTACTGTGACTGTGGCATATGCTCCATAATGTCTCATTGATTTGACATGCTATGGAATAAAAAATGGTACAGCAATGAGTACCATTATATATAAAAGCCCTTTATTAGCAAAATATAAACTTTAAGAGTTATGAAAACCTAAACCCAAATGTAATCTCTCTCTACTGCCTTTATCTCCCCTCTTTCTCTTTTCTTTTTCTCTCCTCTCTCTCTCTCTCTCTTGTATCTCCTCTCTCTTTCCTTTCTCTGTCTCTCTCTATATCTCTCTTTCTCTCTGTGTCTCTCTCCCTCTCTCTTCAGGGGTGGTATGGTGGGCAGAGGACAACTTGAGAGTCAGTACTTTTCCCCTTCCTCATGGGGTTCAAGGACTGAACTCAGATTGTTAGGTTTGGTGGCATGCCCTTTTACCCACTGAACCATATCAGTAGCCTGGGAATTTTTGAGATGCAAAATTTAGCAATTATATTATGATTATGTATTTGAAAAATGTCTTATAGGAAAAGTGTTGGTCCATGAATGGGCCCACCTTCGCTGGGGAGTATTTGATGAGTACAATGAAGACCAGCCATTCTACAGTGCTTCATCAAAGAAAATCGAAGCAACAAGGCATGGCATGACCCCTAAGTACCTTTAAATGACCTCTGGCTTTTAACTGCTTTATAGTCCTTTCCAATGACAAGCATCCATATTTTCTTACAAGGCAGATAATAGATGCAATATCACAAGCCTATTTTATGCTTATTTTAGGCCATTTTCCTTGAAGACAATGACTATCTGTACAAAAATATACATAGCCTCAATGCCAATCATTTGTTTGGCATTTTGACACTTTTTATTTACACATCTCTCCCAGACCTGCCAGAACTCATTAAGAATTCACTTACTGATTTGAACTGCAAGCCAATGGGGTAAGCTGTGGTTAAAGCCTGGTGTATCTCTTCTGATCACTGCTGGCTATGACTCTCCCTGGAACAGCACACATCAATCCTTATTTATTCCATTGCCTTTTTTGGCAGTCCCTCATTCTCTGAATCCAGTCACATTGTCATCTGGATAAAATGATGCTCCTTGATTAGTCAAAGCACATGTAGTTATGTGATGCCACTCTTCAAGGATGTCTTTCTGGAAAAGAAGACCGCACTGCACATCAAGAATAATTGTCCCACTGGTTCTGTCAACCAAGTGTCTACAGAGAGTTGGTCCAAGGCCAGCTGCAGGAATGTCTAAGGGAAAGACCCACCCACAGCTTTCATCACAGTGGAGAGCCCCATTGTGTGTGACAAAGCCCCACTTTGGGTTTTTTTTTGTATTTTTTTTAGGGGTTTTGTTTTGTTTTGTTTTGTTTCATTACAGTTTCTTGAAAAACAAATGATTACTTTGATTGGCCAGCAGTGGAGGAAGGTCCTGGCAGCTACACAACAAATACCATGCCACACAGTTCAGTGGGAACAGGACCACTTTTCAAAGGAATGACTAAGTTGTCTCTTAGACTCACTTCCATATTTTCAGGTGCTCCACGGGTATCATGGGTACAAATAGAGTCCATACATGCCAAGGGGGCAGCTGTATAACCAGAAGGTGCAGAACTAATTCCACCACAAAGTTATATGAAAAGGATTGTCAATTCTTCCCAGATAAAGTTCAATCAGAAAAGGCATCCATAATGTTCATGCAAAGTATCGATTCTGTAAGTATACCAGTCACTGTGTCCAGAATCTATAATCAAAGGATTTGTCTAATATCATTAATTTAAATAATCATGATGATGATGATGATGATGATGATGGTGAAAGTAAGAGTAAGAAACTACACATTGCTAGGCAAGCGCTCAACCAGAGATGTAATGGATGTTAAGCATGACATGAGGATTAAATATGTTAATGTAGAGTCCATTGAACATTGACTGACACCGAGTAAGTATTCATTCTCTATTGTATATTAACACTATGCTCTGTTAATAGCTAGATAATTGTTGTTATTATAATTATAAGTCTACTTTACTGTTAATAGGACTTTACTTGAGCATCCATATTTGCTAAATACGATACATATTCCCCTTTAATTTAAACAAACAAACAAACATGTTTTTAATTAAAGTTGAACCCTCCAAGACAGCCTCCTTCATACCACTCCCATGCCCCTTCCCCCACTGTCAACAACTGCTTTTTCTTTGATAGCTATTGTTACATACATCCATAGCAAAGTATCAACTACAATTACTTTGCTAGGCCAGCATAATTACTTTTAATTTCTAACACTGGACATACTTTTGCTTTGTTTTCCGGGTCATTTTTTTTTATACATGAAATAATAATTTTCTACACTTTACTACACTTTTAGGTGACTGAGTTCTGTAAAAAAGAAAACCATAATCAAGAGGCTCCAACTTTACATAATATGAAGTGCAATTACAGAAGCACGTGGGAAGTAATCAGCAGGTCTGAGGATTTTAACAACAGCACGCCCATGGAGACGCCACCCTCTCCACCCTTCTTCTCACTGCTGAGAATCAGTGAGAGAATTGTGTGCCTAGTTCTTGATGTGTCAGGGAGTATGGCTGTGAGTTCATTAGCTCTTTTTATTTGCTTGCTTTTGTTTTGAGTATAGAGATGTACTTGAGAAGTTTATAGTTCATTTAGGATGAGCAATGGAAGTATGATCTTGTAATCCTAGCATGTGGGGGATGAGGCAAGTTCAAAGTCAGTTGGGTTGCATTTAAACCCTGTCTCATAAAACAAACCAAAAGAGCAGATATTGTTATAGTCCAGAAATGTTTTTCTCTCTGTCTCAGCTTCACCTGCCTATGTCAGCCATTCCTGTTCTCTACAATTTAGTAGAGACACTCATTTTCACCAAGGGAAGGGCTGGGCTCTAGCGGTGCTGTATAAGAGCTCATCCTTTGCCAATTCCAAAACTGCCTTTTGCATATCTCCAGTTCTGCATATATTATTGATACTCCCTGTGCCTCTCCTGATCAGACTGAGTTCCATTCAGAACTAGAACCTCATCTAATCCAGAATTCATAATGTATGTGTGACCAGTAGGTAGCTGTTGAATTAATATGAGCCACAAACAGCAGGTGTAATAGGATAAATTACTCAGTGACTGCACTGTGAGGTGAGACAGATATGCTAATGAAGAAATTAAAGTGTCAGCATGGAAGGGAAGGTGGTTATTGAAAGGGCAAAGAATGAAAGGGACTGACAAGATGACCCACAGTGACATGGAATTTCATGAAAGACAGAAGAACATTCAAAATCACTAGACACGGGTAGCCCAAGAAATGTCACTGAGGAGGGAAAAGACTGGCGATTGAGAGATGAATAGACTAACTACCCCAGATAGGGTCCTGGTAGATCTGTGTTTAAAGGCAGAGTAGGGCTGGTGTGATGGCTCAGCAGGTAAAATATCAATATTAATTAAAGAATCAGAAGAGAACTGACTCCTCAAAACTATCTTCTGACCTCCACATGGACACCATAAACACACACACACACACACCAATAATAATAATAAATGATAATTATGATGATTATGATAAAGGCAGAAGAGATCTTTCAGTCAGCAAAGGCTCTTTTGGCTAACACTAACAACTTGAGTTCAAACTTTGGAATTCAAATGATGGAAGGCAAGCACTGAGTCCCTATGGTTGTGTTCTCACCTCTACATATATAACCATAACACGTGTGCTGTGGTACAAGTATCCTTGCACCCACAAGCTCACCATACCAAAGAATTGCAATAAAAATCAGAAGAGAGAAAGTAATAGGTGAGCAGGTCAAGCAAAATTGTAGATGCGTAGGACTTGTGATTTGGTTCGAGAAGTTCACAAACCAGTTTGGGTATGGGTTGCAGGGACGATCTAGAGGAAATCAATGTGTGATGTGTATGTCCTGGGCAGTCATCTAGTTACAAGAGACGTGGTTACCAATGAGTTACCAGAAAGCCAGTGCAGTTGCCCCACTGATAGAGAATCATGGGAAAAGTTAGAAATAGAAAGGGCAGCGTAGGCAGCCTTCTCAGAGTTAATGGTAGTTCAGTAGGTTCCTTGATGAGCTACAGAGCTCAGCTGTGTTTGGAGACCAAGAGAGTCTGGTTGGGAGTTTAACTTAATGGGAGTGATTATGGGCTGAATTGTGATGTGAATCATTGCCTTCAACCCAAGCCCCACCTTTAACTTGGTTACTAAGCCACTGGGAACACCTCAAATAGAAAGCTATGAACTTCTTCATGTGCCCCATGTTACCGATAACCACACTTATTCATTTTCCAGTTATGATTATAATTGCTTTCTTCCATAGTACAAATTAACAGTTGTCCAGTTCTTCTCTCATCTTCCAGTTGAAAACCACTCATTTTTTTCTTATCATTTTTTCGCTCAGTCTTACGATCGTCTTAATCTAATGAACCGAGCAGCAAAATACTTTCTAAGAAAGATAATTGAAAATAGGTCTTGGGTAGGGATGGTACACTTTAATCACCTGGCCAATATTAAGAGTGAGCTGATCCAAATAAACAGTGACATCGAAAGAAACCAGCTTTTGCAAACCTTACCTACAAGTGCTGATGGAGGGACGTCCATCTGCTCTGGAATCAAGGCTGCATTTCAGGTGAAAATCCCACTGCAAATGTATTTTGATCTTTGTTTTGTTTTTAGGACAAAGTACAATTCTCCTGTTCTTACTTGCCTCTTGATTTTAGCATAACTAATCTTAAGAGGTGCTAGACAAAACACACTGGAAAAAAATAACTTTGATGTTCATGCTATCTTAGTACTTGGGAAATCAAGGAACAGGGATGAAAATTTCAAGATCATCTTTGCCTAGATCATCTGAGACCAGCATGGGATGAATGAGACTCTGTCTCATCTGCAATTTCAACATGCTTAGACCATTAGATCACTGCTATCTAAGTATTTAAGAGATTCCTAATTACGACTCCATTGCCTTTTAGTGCTGGTGTGGTTGCTCACTGCATCTGGCTGTATATATAACAGATTTTGTATAAACCAACTGGTTTGTCAGAGGATATCAGGTGAAGACAATGTGTTCCATAGTTTAAGTATCTATTGGCCTGAGTTTTCCTGGGTCAGACGTTATTTAGTCTGTGAATTTTTCTAATTCCTGATCCCACCCATTTTTCAGTTTAGCAAATATCCCCTGTATTAGGGAAGGAGGACAGAAAAATTGTTTAAGTTCTTCAAGGATTATTGAAGATAAATTCTATGATTCTAAAACAGAAATTATCTCTATTCTATACTTTTTCTGTAGTTTCTTTTTTTCTAACTTTCCATCAGGATAGCTAATCTAGTATGAAATGATAATAGTATTCTGAATTATGCTTCCAGGTATTTAAAAATGGAGAATACCAAACATATGGGACTGAGATCTTGCTGTTGAGTGATGGTGAGGACAGCACAGCCAAAGACTGTATTGAGGAGGTGAAAGACAGTGGGGCCATAGTTCATTTCATTGCCTTGGGACCATCGGCTGACTTAGCTGTAACAAACATGAGCATTTTAACAGGTAACACATGAACTCTATGTCACAGACTTTCAATTGTTGTGTATAAATGAAGAAATGACATTTAACTACGTCTTCTATGCTTAATTTTGCAAGAGCCAGGCCAGGGATTGGAGAGCAGAGACAAACAGACCAGACCCATCCTGTGTTCTCACAACATTCTTTGTCCAGTTGCCTGGAAAGATATATAAAACAGTCAATCCGAACACATGGATCACATTCCTTCATAGCAGGAAGAGTATAGAGTAAAATTTAATTGAGACTTACAAACCTTCCATGCTCCCAAAGCATTGTAGCAAGCAAGGAAGGGAAAGGAGGAAAATGAATCAAGTGGCTCCTGAGACAGGAATTGAACAAAGTCTAGGATTTTCCAGGACTAAGAGACAATGAGAAAATACAAACTATGGCAACTTATTTAACATTAAGTATGGTGACTTCTGTTAATATTTAGATGTGATGAAAACTGGTTACATGCTTCTAGTAACTTCTCAAATATAGCAGAGAATACAAAACCAGTAGTACAAATATCAATTATAATAGAAATTTGAATTTCATGGTACCAAACATATATACCTGGGATTTTTGTGGCTAGCGATACGAACTTCCAAACACTATTATGGTCATTTTATAATTTATTGCTGTCACAAATATTTTAAGTAGTATCCAGTCATTGCCAAGATTCCTTGATACAGCAATTCTTTAATCTTTCCAGTTTTATGCTTCTAATCTATTTTCCTCTGAAAAAAATCTAAATGATGTAAATAAAAATTCATAATTTTCCCTAAAGGGCTATACAAAAATCTGTGAATATATAGAATCTAGTGCCTTTCATATCTATAACCAGATGAAATGCCTCATGCAACTGAGGTTGCCATACTAAGATAATAAGGTTGGTTGTGCTTCACAGTTATGATATATTAAATTAAACTAACATTTCAAAGATGACCTTAAAGGCTTTCTGACAATTTAATTTAATCTAAAAGGAAACCTTGATTTTATTTGAACTGTTATCTCCTTAATCATTAAAGTATGGTAAGAACTCTTGTTCTACAAAACAAAGTAGCCTATCATTCACATTTTAGGTGGAAAGCATATGTATGCCTCCGATGAAGCCCAGAACAATGGACTCATTGATGCTTTTGTGGCCCTGGCTTCAGAAAATGTTGATGTCACCCAGAAGTCACTTCAGGTCAGCGTTTTCCCATTCCTAGAGATTTTGTGGTCACTTTTGCCATAATCAAGAAAATGTGTAAGGGCCAAGTACATAAAACCAGCCATAAAGGAAACAATTGAGAGAGAGATATTCAAGAATTTAGATGTTGGTTTGGTTTGGTTTTTAATGGATAGAAGGAGTAGAAATACAATTATGTTTTTCTCCTTTGAGATATTTATGGTAAGTTCTAAAATAGACAAATTTTCAAAATTGGTCAGTATTCATATGCATGATGGGTTAAAATGTTAGAGGAAAATAGTGAGCTGTTAGAAGCAAGATCCAGTCATCTGAGTTGATGAGAAGTGGGCATGTGGATTGCCAAGGAAACCCTTCTCCCCACATCTATTTCTCCTAATGACATTGTGGGACCAACATGACCTTGTTTTCTGAGACTTTGCTGATGGAGAGACAAAAAGTGGTATACTCTGTATCCATTGAGAGACCGTCAACAGAGCTAAATAACACTTCTGTGGCTCCTCTCAGATGTCACATACACACACTCTCTACACTAACCCTCTGTGGCTTTTAGCATCCTTTACAGCCAACAGTCAAAGCAGCATATTTTCAGAAAACTACAGAAGTACAGCAGGGTCATAGTCCCAAACTTCAACTGATATTTCCTCTTTAGATCTCCTCTCATACCCTTCCCTGTCTTCAGAGTCTACATTACCAACCTTGCAACTGTCACATGTCAAGAAGCCTTCAGAAAGATGGCAAATCTATTGGTAGGGAGGGGGAAAGTTTAAGAAAGGAGGGAGAGAGGGAAGAGAGAAAGCTAATGTAGTTCAGCATATGTAAGACTGTTTTCAGATCAAATATGAGGAATTATCTAGAAAAGAAAAGAGAATAAAACTTTTGTGTTATGTAGTCATTAAGGTGTTTTTGTTTTTGTTTTTTGTTTTGTTTTGTTTTTGCTTTTCTTCTTTTTGGTTGTTTGTTTTACATTTATACAGCTTGAAAGTAAGGGTGCCATACTGACCAATAGCCTCTGGCTGAATGACACTGTTGTAATTGACAGCACCGTGGGAAGGGACACATTCTTTCTTGTCACCTGGAGTAAACAAGCCCCTGCCATTTATCTCAGGGATCCCAAAGGAACACAAACCACCAATTTCACAATGGACTCTGCTTCCAAAATGGCCTATCTCAGTATCCCAGGAACAGCGCAGGTAAGCCATTAGCTAGCATTTGAATTTCCCCCTAAAGGTATTTTTGCAAGGAGGGTCTAAGCACATCATAAATGTGAGTACAATAACTTTACCATCTTCAAAATGAAAGAACAATGTATGTACTTCCCTTACCTGTGTGATCCTGAGAGCTATGATGACTGGTAAAAGGAAAAGAAGCTTTGGGTTGATAGAAAACAAAAGGCATCTGAGAACAGGGAGGAAGAAAGGTGGAGAGTCCTGTTGACCTGGCATGACATCTTTTCCCACTCTGCCTGCCAGTCATGGAATATATGACACTGAGGCCAGAGAATGAGGGCAAAGCAAAGGCAAACTTATCAAAACATTATTTTCCAATTGATATTTCACAAAAGTCAAATATCATGGTCTGTGTCTGTTTCAGTATTTGAGGAATCAAGACCTTTCTAAGACCACTCATCCAAATTTGTTATATTTTTTTGTTAGTTCTATGCTTTATTTTAAAAATCACATAATGGGGAAAAACCATGCCTTCGGACTCTAAATGATTGCTGCATGTTTCATTGACAATTTTAGGTGGGCATTTGGACTTACAACCTGGAAGCCAAAGAGAACTCAGAGATACTAACGATTACAGTAACCTCCCAGGCAGCAAGTATTGCTGTGCCACCAATCACTGTAAATGCTAAGGTAAACACGGACACTAACACTTTCCCCAGCCCAATGATTGTGTATGCAGAAGTTCTACAAGGGTACACTCCCATCATTGGAGCCCGCGTGACAGCCACCATAGAATCTAGCAGTGGGAAGACAGAAGAGCTAGTCCTGCTGGACAACGGTGCAGGTAACCATCAGAATTTTCTGAATAAGCCGATATGTTTATAGTTCCAAATGTGTCATGTGTTCCTGGGGCAGTGGGAACAAGATGGCCACCCGAAGGGTTAACACAGATTAGGAAGGAATAGAAAGACCAGCAGGGAATGCAATAGGGTACCACCTAAGTGCATAGCAAGCATCTTCCACATGGTAAGCTGTCTGTATATGTCAGCTACTGCCAAAATGATGTCTGTAATCTTGACAGGCCCTGGCTGTCTCCAGCTAAGACAGGCCCATTCAAAAGATGGAGAACACAAGCCTTCCTTCTAAGTTCATGCTTCTTAGGGAAGCATCAACAAAAAGTGCTATCAAAGCAGCTGATGCAGGAATTGTCTCCTTTGGTGGGAGAGGGCAACAGAGCCTGGGACCCTGACAGCTGAAGGGAAGGAAGCAAGGGTGATTCCCCACAACTGGAACAAAGCACAGATAGAGTCCTGGGAGCAGGGGCCTAGGAGAAGCTAGAAATAGCACAGAGACAGGGACTGAGCACTGCAGGGCCAGATGCTGGGTCTCCCTAGCGGAAGATAGGAACTGCAATGGTTACTCGGTAGGGAGGTGGAGCAGAAACCCTTTCCCTGCACTCTGTATTCTCCTGGGAGTGGAACCTTGCCTGGAAGTCAGTGAATAAAATAACCAATCTGATCAACAAATGAACAAGAAAATATGCCCGCCAGTGCATTTTATGTCATTCTACAAACTTGTATTCAGCTATATTTGACTGTTTTTGGAGTAAATTCCACGTTTTCTCTCATGGCAACAATAATTCCCCAACTACCTCTCCCCAATTTCCAGTCCCTTCTACAGTGCATGTGCCTTCATGCTTCTTGCTTCATTTCTTGGTATTTTACTAGATTACC
Source organism: Mus caroli (assembly GCF_978045245.1). Taxonomy (NCBI): domain Eukaryota; kingdom Metazoa; phylum Chordata; class Mammalia; order Rodentia; family Muridae; genus Mus; species Mus caroli. Next base: position 15,111,883 of record NW_028227258.1, read on the forward strand.
AGATGAGCATTTAGTTCATGGCAGAACAAACTAATTTAAAATTCATTCACTGGAAAAAAAGAAAAAGAAATAGACGGCCGATAGCTGAGGCCAGCACTGCATGCTTTTGTGTACAGAAGAGTCACTTGAAGGACTGCTCAGGTGTTTCCCTAGGTAGCCTGGGAAATCTGCATGTCTGAAAATTCCCAGACTTTCAGAGGGACACAAATGTGACTAATATAAGAACATTGTTCTCTCTCCTGAGTAGAATGAGAAACACATTTTCAACATATCAGGTGCCCCCTGTGCTAATCATTGTAAGAGCAAACTTACCCGACAACATTACTGAGATCTCCAAATATTTATTCCTACAATAAAATGGGAGGGTTTTGTTGTTTTTGTTTTGTTTTTGTTTCTTTGTTTGTTTGTTTGTTTGTTTTATTTTTATTTTTATTTTTATTTTGGTCCCGGCCTGAGGAACAGTCAAACAGGTTCTGAGGAACCACTTGTGGAGAGACTAGGGGCAAGAAACACAAAGAGTGGACAGCAAGTCTGGTTGGTCAAAGTGACAAAGTTTATTTTTCCCTGGCAGGTTTTATACCCACAGAAACAGGATATGGTGAGGGATATGACACAGATTCGCTTTGTTTCTGGGGAACTCACCTATTCCCAAAAGCAGGATATTGGCTACATAGAAAGTTCAGCAGGAAGAACAGAACAGAGTGGGTTGCTTTTACCTGTCCACAAGATCTATAGATATTTGTTCTTAACTGGGTGTAGTACTTTCATACAGAGACCTCAACTTTTTCCCACAGAAATCTCAACTAAGCTAGTACTTTTCCACTAATGCCAAGACTTTTTAAGTAAGTAGTTATGGCTGACAAGGCAGTTAAAATTCAAACAAGGTTGCTCTAAACATTTTTTCTCTATTGAACTACAGAGGTAGTGATTCTGACAATGGAAAGTAGAGGAGAGGAGGGGAGGGGAGGGGAGAGGGGAGGGGAGAGGGGAGGGGAGAGGGGAGGGGAGGGGAGGGGAGGGGAGGGGAGGGGAGGGGAGGGGAGGGGAGGGGAGGAGAGGAGAGGAGAGGAGAGGAGAGGAGAGGAGAGGAGAGGAGAGGAGAGGAGAGGAGAGGAGAGGAGAGGAGAGGAGAGGAGAGGAGAGGAGAGGAGAGGAGAGGAGAGGAGAGGAGAGGAGAGGAGAGGAGAGGAGAGGAGAGGAGAGGAGAGGAGAGGAGAGGAAAGAAGTTGATTATAAAGCAAAATAAGTTAATTCGGTTGTCTATGAGGAATGGTGATAAATCTTACATGAAGATACATTTGCCACAGGAAGGGCCTCACTTACTTAAAAAGAAGATAATACAGGAAGATTAATGTAGGGAACTGCAATAAAATCAATTGTAAGAGAAATAGTAAAAAAGAGTCTTTATGACCTCTGCTTAGGGCAGAGAGAGATAAAGTGTTAAACTATTTATGGAACATATACAATTATCAGTGTGGGTTATCATGTTATATGAGTGCCAATATATACATACCAATGTGAGGCAGGGATACACCATTCAATAATGTATTATTAGAGCAGAAACTGATGGAGATACACTCCATTCTAATGTGAAACTGTAAGCACAGCAACAGACTATGCATATAAGGCCATGCATGTGTGACAACACACACCAACCTCTCCTCTGTTACAATGATGTAATTCCTTTCTTTATGCTTTTACCAAGGTGCTGATGCTTTCAAGGATGATGGGGTCTACTCCAGGTTCTTCACAGCTTATTCAGTGAATGGCAGGTATAGCTTAAAAGTCCATGCAGATGGAGGAACAAACTCTGCCAGGAGGAGTTTACGCCACCCATCAAGCAGAGCTGTATACATACCAGGCTGGGTAGTGGATGGTAAGTGGCTCCCAGTATCAGAAACCCAGTGAATTTTTTTGTGTGTATGACTTCATATGGTGGAGGCTGCAAACAGTTCAAAATGTAACTATAAACATTTCTATTGTGAGATTATTACACAATTGTTTCTACGTTAACCCATTCAAAACCTGGCAACCAATAGATGCTGAAAACCTATGAGCTAGTATTTGTTACTGTGGAACATCCTTTGACTATCACCAAAATGTATCTACCTTTCAGCTACAGACAGAGAAAAGGGCCCATTATGCTAGGAACAGAAGTGCAAACCAGTGGGCAGTCTGTCCTCTGAGTTCCACAGGCGTCCATGTTTTTGAGCTTTGCTTTCCTGAGTCCTTATCGGAGGGTGGGGAGCTAAGCAATGGAGAAGTCGAGAGCCTTAAGTCTTAGCACTGTTGGCTTGGAGGGAAGGAAGGCATCTGAGTGTTAAGGATAGAACTAGCTTTGCCTTCCCCAGACACATTTCTAGTCAGAAATAACTTGAGAATTAAAGCAATAGTTTTCGTAAGATATATGTTAGGGAAGCCTGGTGACACATGCCTGTAATCCCAGGATTTATGGAACAGAGGCAGGAAGGAGGATAAGGATTTCAAGGTCATCCTTGGCTACTTAAGTACATTTGAGGCTAGCCTAGGTTTCATACCAGCCTGTTTGATTTTGGATCTGCTTTGTTTTGTTTTGGTTTGGTTGTTTGTTAATTCATATAACAAATTACATAACATCCTCATTCGGGGCAGTTTTCATATCACCGCAAGTTATTGTCCAATTTGATTTGAAAACATCCTGGTAATAATTCTGGAGGATGCCTTTTCCCACAAATGGAATGCTTTGATTGTGACACATCATAAAAATGAAACCTTGGGAATGAAAAGAGAAAGAAGAAAGAAAAGACAAGGAGGGTCAGGAAGCTAACTGAGTTCTAAAGAGTCTAGAGTTCCATCCAATTTAACTAGAGAATTTTAAATGCAGGAGAAATTCAAAGGAACCCACCCAGAAACGAAACAACTCGGGCTACTCAGCCAGTCCTGGAGAATTTCAGCAGGACAGCGTCTGGAGGTGCCTTTGTGGTGTCCAATGTTCCAAGTGGTCCATTGCCTGATCTGTACCCACCAAATCAAATCACAGACCTCCAGGCCACACTTGATGGGGAAGAGATCAGTCTAACATGGACGGCCCCAGGAGATGATTATGATGTTGGAAGAGGTAAGAACGAGGATCACTCTGGGTTTGACCTGAGTGAGAGATGTCCAGGGTGAAGCAAGAGCAGATAGGTCAGCTAGAGGAGAGCACTTAACTGACAACTCAGCCAAGTAGGAATTTTAGCATTTTATGAAACAGGTCTTGATTTTCCTGCATGGCTGTCTTTAAAAGACAGAACTCAGTGGGGGCAATGGTGGCGCACGCCTTTAATCCCAGCACTTGGGAGGCAGAAGCAGGCAGATTTCTGAGTTCAAGGCCAGCCTGGTCTACACAGTGAGTTCCCAAACAGCCAGGACTATACAGAGAAATTCTGTCTCGAAAAACCAAAAATAAATAAATAAATAAATAAGATAAATAAGATAAATGAAAAAATGAAAGTCAGAACTCAGCTTTTACAGAAAAATGAATAAGACTGTTGATGTATGACTTTGTATTTGTGAGAACAACTAGAAAGAAATTTAATATGGTGTGATGCAGTAACTAACCCACACATGACATTTTTCTCAGTTCAACAATATATCATAAGAACAAGCAAAAACATCATTGAACTCAGAGACAATTTTATTAACTCTCCTCGGGTTGATACAACTAACCTTACACCAAAAGAAGCCAACTCCGAGGAAACCTTTGCCTTTAAACCAGAAAATATCTCAGAAGAAAATGCAACGTACATATTCATTGCCATTGAAAGTGTCGACAAAAGCAGTTTGAGTTCGGGACCATCCAACATCGCACAAGTGGCACTGTTTACCCCTCAGGCAGAGCCTGTCCCTGATGAAGGTCCAAGTTCATCAGGAGTTAGTGTTTCTACTATTGTGCTGTCTCTTTTGGGCGCTGTTGTTCTAGTTTGTATTATTGTAGGTACCACTATTTGTATCTTAAAGAACAAAAGGTCCTCATCAGCAGCTATAACAAAATTTTGAAAAGTAACATGAATCAAAAGATATTTCTGAGTTTTTAAAGCATATCCTATATCATGAATTCAAAAATAATTTCAAGAGGGTCTAAAAGATACTTTAATCACACCCATTCTGTGAAAAACTACCAATATTAATGTTTATAATTTTATTCACTTATAGTGATAATTAAAACTGCTTTTATATTGATCTCTAGTTGTATTTTTTTCTGATGCAAAAGTTTTATGAAATGATACTTCAAATTGCCTGAAGAAATTCAAGTCTCTATTTAAGTACCCAGGATAAAATATAAAAGAGAAAATCAACAATATTTACAGGAAAAAAAAAGGAACTTGCTCTTGGTATTATCAGTATAAGTTAATGGCATAATAGTAACTCAAAACCCACAACTCAACGTTATCATATTGAAAAATCATACTTACTTTAATTCATGGATATAGAAGGTACTATTTTAATTATTTAACTTTTATTTATTTTTTGTATGCACATGTATATGTGTGTATGCATGTATGTGTGTCTATATATAGGCATACATGTGTATATGTGTGCATGTATGTATGCAAATATGTATGTATGTGCAATCATGTGGATGTGGAGATCAGAAGACAATTTGTGAGAATAGGTTTTCTCCTTCCTTCATGTGGGTCCTAGGAACCAAACTCCTGTTGTCTTGTTTGGCAGCAACTCTTTATTCTGGGCCCAGGAAAATACTGGTTTTTTAAAAGATCAGATACCACCTGTTTATATTTCAATATAACCAAAATACCTCTTTTCTCATGAAACCCCTCCTACCTATGTGCATTTCTTTCATCTTAAGAAAGAATTGTTGAAGCTATAGACTATTGACTTTTTTCAGAGAACAAAAAGCAAAGTATGTTAAAGATACATTTTAACCCATCACTCAGAGGCATAATCTAGGGGTCTCAAGCAGATTGATGGAAAGGAGTTAAGGAGAGAAAGAAAGGAGGCTGAGAAGAATAGATTCACACATTGCAGGTTGTTCTTACAATTCTTCCATGAGACCAAGTTAGCACAAATATGGCTTACTTCACACAACACCAAATGCTGGTGAGGATGTGAAGAAAGAGGGACCTTTACTCATGCTTGGTGGGGATGGACATTGGTGAATTTAAAACACAAAGACCATATGACCCAGGTGAATCACTCCTGGGTATATACCCAAAAGCCTCTATGGCCTATCACAGAAGTTCTTGTATAGCCATGTTTACTGCAGCATTATTTACAATGGCTTAGTTTTGCATCAGCAAATGAGCAGACAAGGAAAATGTGATGCATTTGTACACCAAATTTTATATAACCACCCATAAGGAAAAATAAAATCATGACATTTCAGAAGAATGTATAGAGCTGGAAATTACTATGTAAACAAGTGTCCCAGTATCATAAAGACACATTCTCCCCTGTTTTCTCTCAAACGTGAATTATGTCTTAATATGCTATAATAAAAAATATAATATAATATAATATAATATAAATACTATGCTCCTGTAATACTTCTTGCCATTTCAAATTGAACTTCCATTAACCATATTTTATTCATCTATGTTGCAATCATCCAAATGATTGGAACAATTATGTGTCCAGATTTTCTCTGTTTACTCGCTCTTCATTCTTTCTTTACCAAAATGCATTCTATTAAGGTCGTTTACAAATGTGTCATTGTATTCAAAGGCCATTTTGTGCTCCTGAAGCCAAAGCTCTGAAGGAGAGTTGAGTGGCCATGAGGTGTCAAGACCCACAAGAACAAGGGCAAGAACCCCTCAACCCCTCACAGAGCAGTCCCTGGCTCTGCCCTGGCATAGCATGGCACCACAGCATACTCCCATAATCATGCTGTCCTTTTTCACCCTAGTTTCATAAAATCAGAATCACATGTCCACAAAATAATTTAACAATATAATTTGATTAGAGATTATTCAAATGATTGAGTGGCTTGATTTTTTTTCCTACCAAGATTAGACACATAATTTAGGGATACATTAGAGAAAGTTGTTTGGGTAGTGATTTGTTTTGGTTTGGTTGGTTGGTTTGTTAATATTGGAGACAAAATAATATAATTCTAAAACACTGAGCTCACTGTCTTCATGCATAGCTTACGGATTTCTGACTCAGTGTAAGAAAGGCTTCTCAATCCCCTGCCACTCAAGTCAGAGACCACAGGCAGTCCTTCTGCCTGCCCATTTCTTCACCATTTACATTCAGTCACTGAACAAGTCTTGCCCTCACATCCCCTTCCAAGGGCTACTGCACACATGTGCTAAACATACATACACTCAGCCACATACTTACACATAAAGCAAATATTTATTAAAGAGGATTTCTTTTCTCTTCCTTTCCATTATACCATCTCAGCCTGTCTCTATAATCTGCTAATAGTGGTCCCTACCTGATCTTTCTATATTTCATTCTCCCATCCCATCACTGATCTGGATACATGATACATGTAATGGTTATTCCTGGTTGTCAACTTGACTATATCTGGAATGAACGACAATCCAGAATTGGAGAGCTCACATGTGCTCCAGATCTTGAGGCTGGAAGATACAAGTTTCTGACCTGGATCTTGGCATGGAGATCTTGAGGCATAGTGGCTATGAAAAGCCTAGGCCCAGGCAAGGTAGTATATGACTTTAATCCCAGGAGACTGAGGCAAGGAGATCTCTGAGTTCAATGTCAGCCTATGACAAAGCAAGCCACAGATCCAGATGTGGTGGTACACACCTTTGGGGTCTCATTTAGATATGGAAGATGGTAGTGTAGCGGTAGATCTGCCCAATCTAGACACACAGTTTGTATTCATATTAAGTGAGTTGTGTTTTCATTGCTGGGGCATATTTGGGTTGGAGATTTACCACAACAGTTGTGAACCACTAAACAAGTGCAAAGAGTGGGACTAGAAATCCAGACCAATCTAGATCCCAGTGTTAGGCTCGAGGGAGCACAATTCACTGAAGTGATTTTCTAATTTCCAAGTTGTTCTTTTTCTAATTCACACAGAGAACTATTGACACTAGCAACTAGATCTGTTTGCAACAATCGTTCACTATACAGGTGAAGTATTCCAAAGGGAAACGCTGCCTCTACCACTCCCCTTTCTAAAACCAGACCCCACTCCACGGTGCCCTCAGAGTGAGAAGCCTGTTCAAGTAACTGACAATGTCCTTCAGGGGTTTCTTTTAGCTTGTCTCTTAGTCTCTGTTCTCATAATTCCTCTTGCCATGCACATGGCTCTGTCTTCCAGTTCCATGGTCTGCTGTTAATTCTATAACTCGGTCACAGTTACTCTCCCTGGAACCCAAGAGTATCTTCTCATTCTCCATGAACATTGCCTTCTGTCATCCCCCATTTCCATATCTTATAGTCACCTGATAAGTCACATTCATTTTCTGGTATTAAACTAAGTGCTGAGTCTGCACAGGTCAGCTCGCAGACTGTGGAGGGTGAGAAAGAAGACTGCAAAAGGGACACAGCTTCTGGGACAAACCCCATTTGGGGCTCCAGACATCTGGGGCACCTTCCCTGCCAGAGGAGAGGTGTCCATCTGGTAGGGCTCTGACTGCCGGGGCAGGTGAGGGAGCCATCTTGTGTCCCTGGTCTCTCAGAGACCAGTCTGCACAGGTGAGAGTGTGGACAGCAGAGGCAAGACATCTTCTGGGACAGGCCCAGTTTCAGGCCTTCATCATCAGCCAGGAGAAAGGTCTGAATGCCAGACCTCTGTGCACCTTCCCTGCAAGAGGAGAGCTTGCCTTCAGAGAGTAGTCTGACCACTGAAACTCAGGAGAGAGCTGGACTCCCAGGACTGCTGACAGAGGCTAACAGAATCACAGGAGGAACAAGCTCCAACAAGAGACAACTATAATAACTAAAGCCAAAGATTACCAGATGGTAAAAGGCAAATGTAAGAATCTTACTAACAGAAACCAGGACCAATCACCATCATCAGAACCCAGCACTCCCACCTCAGCCAGTCCTGGATGCCCCAACACACCCAAAAAGCAAGACTCAGATTTAAAATCATATCTCATGATGCTGGTAGAGGATTTTAAAGGCATTAATAACTCACTTAAAGAAATAACAGGAGAACACTACTAAAGAGGTAGAAGTCCTTAAAGAATTACAGGAAAACACAACCAAACAGGTGATGGAATTGAACAAAACCATCCAAGACCTAAAAATGGAAGTAGAAACAATAAAGAAAAGCCAAAGTGAGACAACTCTGGAGATAAGAAACCCTAGGAAAGAAATCAGAAACCATAGATGCAAGCATCAGCAACTGACTACAAGATATGGAAGAGAGAATCTCAGGTGCAGAAGATTCCATAGAGAACATTGGCACAACAATCAAAGAAAATGAAAAATGCAAAAAGATTCTAACCCAAAACATCCAGGAAATCCAGGGCACAATGAGAAGACCAAACCTACGGATAATAGGAGTAGATGAGAATGAAGATTTTCAACTTAAAGGGCCAGCAAATATCTTCAACAAAATTATAGAAGAAAACTTCCCAAACCTAAGGAAAGAGATGCCCATGAACATACAAGAAGCCTACAGAACTCCAAATAGACTGGACCAGAAAAGAAATTCCTCCCAACACATAATAATCAGAACAACAAATGCACTAAATAAAGATAAAATAATAAAAGCAGTAAGGGAAAAAGGTCAAGTAACATATAAAGGCAGGCCTATTAGAATTACACCAGACTTCTCACCAGAGTCTATGAAAGACAGAAGCTCCTGGACAGATGTTATGCAGATCCTAAGAGAACACAAATGCCATCCCAGGCTACTATACCCAACAGAACTCTCAATTACCATAGACGAAGAAGCCAAAGTATTCCATGATAAAACCAAATTCACATGATATCTTTCCATGAGTCCAGCCCTTCAAAGGATAATAAAGGGAAAACACCAACACAAGGATGGAAACTACACCCTAGAAAAAGCAAGAAAGTAATCCTTCAACAAACCTAAAAGAAGACAGCCACAAGAACAGAACCCCAACTTTAACAATAAAAATAACAGTAAGCAACAATTACTTGTCTTTAATTTCTCTTAACATCAATGGATTCAATTCCCCAATAAAAAGACATAGACTAATAGACTGGCTACACAAACAGGACACAACATTTTGTTGCTTACAGGAAACAGGACAGACACTCACCTCAGGGAAAAGGACAGACACTACCTCAGGATGAAAGGCTGGAAAACAGTTTTCCAAGCAAATGGTCCAAAGAAACAAGCAGGAATAGCCATTCTAATATCGAATAAAATTGAAAACCAAATCCAAGAACACATCAAAACGATCATCCATCATGATCAATTAAGCTTCATCCCAGGGATGCAGGGATGGTTTAATATACAGAAATCCATCAAGGTAATCCACTATATAAACGAACTCAAAAACAAAAAACACGAAGTCATCTCATTAGATGGTGATATAGCATTTGACAAAATCCAACACCCCTTCATGATAAAAGTTTTGGAAAGATCAGGAATTCATGACCCATACCTAAACGCAATAAAAGCAATATGCAGCAAACCATTAGCCAACATCAAACTAAATGGAGAGAAACTCAAATCAATCCCACTAAAATCAGGGACTAGACAAGGCTACCCACTTTCTCCCTACCTATTCAATATAGTACTTGAAGTTCTAGCCAGAGCAATTCAACAACAAATGGAGATCAAGGGGATACAAATTGGAAAGAAAGAAGTCAAAATACACTTTTTGCAGATGATATGATAGTATATATAAGTGAACCTAAAAATTCCACCAGAGAACTCCTAAGCCTGATAAACAGCTTCAGGGAAGTAGCTGGATATAAAATTAACTCAAACAAGTCAATGGCCTTTCTCTACACAAAGGATAAACAGGCTGAGAAAGAAATTAGGGAAACAACACCCTTCTCAATAGTCACAAATAACATAAAATACCTTGGCGTGACTCTAACAAAGTAAGTGAAAGATCTGTATGATAAAAACGTCAAGTCTCTGAAGAAAGAAATTAAAGAAGATCTCAGAAGATGGAAAGATCTCCCATGCTCATGGATTGGCAGGATCAACATTGTAAAAATGGTTATCTTGCCAAAAGCAATCTAAAGATTCAATGCAATCCCCATCAAAATTCCAACTCAATTCTTCAACGAATTAGAAAGGGCAATCTGCAAATTCATCTGGAATAACAAAAAACCTAGGATAGCAAAAACTCTTCTCAAGGATAAAAGACCTCTGGTGGAATCACCATGCCTGACCTAAAGCTCTACTACAGAGCAATTGTGATAAAAACTGCATGGTACTGGTATAGTGACAGACAAGTAGACCAATGGAACAGAATTGAAGACCCAGAAATGAACCCAAACACCTATGGTCACTTGATCTTTGACAAGGGAGCAAAAACCATCCAATGGAAAAAAGACAGCATTTTCAACAAATGGTGCTGGCACAACTGGCGGTTATCATGTAGAAGAATGTGAATTGATCCATTCCTATCTCCTTGTACTAAATTCAAATCTAAATGGAACAAGGAACTCCATATAAAACCAGAGACACTGAAACTTATGGAGGAGAAAGTGGGGAAAAGCCTCGACGATATGGGCACAGAGGGAAGAAAATTCCTGAATAGAACAGCAATAGCTTGTGCTGTAAGATTGAGAATTGACAAATGGGACCTCATAAAACTGCAAAGCTTCTGTAAGGCAAAAGACACTGTCAATAAGACAAAAAGGCCTCCAACAGATTGGGAAAGGATCTTTACCTATCCTAAATCAGATAGGGGACTAATATCCAATATGTATAAAGAACTCAAGAAGGTGGACTCCAGAAAATCAAATAACCCCATTAAAAAATGGGGCTCAGAGCTAAACAAAGAATTCTCACCTGAGGAATACCGAATGGCTGAGAAGCACCTGAAAAAATGTTCAGCATCCTTAATCATCAGGGAAATGCAAATCAAAACAACCTTGAGATTCAATCTCACACCAGTCAGAATGGCTAAGATCAAAAATTCAGGTGACAGCAGATGCTGGCGAGGATGTGGAGAAAGAGGAACACTCCTCCATTGCTGGTGGGATTGCAAGCTTGTACAACCACTCTGGAAGTCAGTCTGGTGGTTACTCAGAAAATTGAACATAGTACTACCGGAAGATCCACCAATACCTCTCCTGGGAATATATCCAGAAGATGTTCCAACTGGTAAGAAGGACACATGCTCCACTATGTTCATAGCAGTCTTACATATAATAGCCAGAATCTGGAGAGAACCCAGATGTCCCTCAACAGAGGAATGGATACAGAAAATGTGGTACATTTACACAGTGGAGTACTACTCAGCTATTAAAAAGAATGAATTTATGAAATTCTTGGACAAATGGATGTATCTGGAGGATATCATCCTTAGTGAGGTAACCCAATCTTAAAAGAAGTCACTAAATATGCACTCACTGATAGGAGGATTTTAGCCCAGAAACTTAAAATATCCAACATACAATTTGCAAAACACAAGAAAATCAAGAAGAGGGAAGATCAGTGGGTGGATACTTCATTCCTCCTTAGAATAGGGAACAAAATACCCTTGAAAGGAGTTACAGAGACAAAGTTGGGAGCTAAGACGAAAGGATGGAATATCCAGAGACTACCCCACCAGGGGATCCATCCCATAATCATCCACCAAACCCACACACTATTGCAAATGCCAGCAAGATTTTGCTGAAGGGACCCTGATATAGCTGTCTTGTATGAGGATATGCCAGTGCCTGACAAATACAGCAGTGAATGCTCACAGTCATGTACAGGAGTCATATTAGATCTGAAGATGTCTAAACAAAATATTTCCTGAAATGTAAATAGCTACAGGTAACTTATGTGATGTGACACTGAATGTAAAAATTAATGCATTGATTTCAGATAATGTTGACTAAGATTCGCAGCAGTCAATTGTTCAACATTCAAGTAGAATGTCCTTATGATTGAAGTAAAGTTCAATTGTACATTAAGATGAAAAGAAAAGTAATCAAAATAGTTATCAGAGGCCAAGGCCCCACGCAAGATCACACATAAGTACTTGAAGAAGACGAAGACCATAACTCTACAATGTTGTGTGACCTTGTAGAAGTGTATCTGCTGGACTCTAAGTGACCATTACATTGAATGATTCATTAGTAAATAGACTAGTAAACATTAAAAGATATTCTGAGTTCATGACAATTGACAGAAAACAGTAAAAATTAATAATAATAATAATAATAATAATAATGAATAGTGTGCCAATCATGGTGACATGAAAGAAATCGCAATGGAGGAAAAGGTAATGTCCAGGCTTCAGGGGCTGTCTGCACAGAAACCAAGGTGCCAAACTCAGTGCACTCTCATGTTCATGATTGTGGAAAAGGTGATTTCAGCTCAACCAGAAGGGGGTTTGACAACGGTGTCTGAGAACAATGGTGTTGGAGCACCTGTGGGTGTGTGGTACAGGTTTGTGTCACAGTTCTGAGTCTGTGTGTCTTACCCATGGCTGGGATAGTCACATCTCCTTCCTTAGACTTCACATCACAAAGATCAGGTCTCAGATTACAAAGACTGTGGTTGATTTTTTTTTCTTTTTTCTTTTTTTTTTTTTTTTTTTTGCTATTGATTTTATTTATTTATTTATTTTAGGTATTTATTTCAGTTACATTTCCACTGCTATCCCAAAAGTCCCCCACACGCTCCCCCACTCACTCCCCCACCCTCCCACTCCCACTTCTTGGCCCTGGCATTCCCCTGTACTGAGGCATATAAAGTTTGGGGCTGAGACGAAAGGATGGGCCATCTAGAGACTGCCATATCCGGGGATCCATCCCATAATCAGCTTCCAAACCATTGCATACACTAGCAATATTTTGCTGAAAGGACCCTGATATAGCTGTCTCTTGTGAGACTATGCCGGGGCCTAGCAAACACAGAAGTGGATGCTCACAGTCAGCTATTGGATGGATCACAGGGCCCCCAATGGAGGAGCTAGAGAAAGTAACCGAGGAGCTAAAGGGATATGCAACCCTATAGGTGGAACAACAATATGAACTAACCAGTACCCCCCGGAGCTTGTGTCTCTAGCTGCATATGTATCAGAAGATGGCCTAATCGGCCATCAGTGGAAAGAGAGGCCCATTGGTCGTGCAAACTTTATATGCCTCAGTACAGGGGAACACCAGGGCCAAGAAGTGGGAGTGGGAGGGTGGGGGAGTGGGTGGGGGAGCATGTGGAGGACTTTTGGGATAGCATTGGAAATGCAACTGAAATAAGTACCTAAAAAAATAAATAAATAAAATCAATAGCAAAAAAAAAAGACTGCGGTTGATTTTTAATCATTTTTATTGCCTCTTTGAAAGATAGAGGGGCCAGGTGTGCACACCTGTAATTGCATCCCTTGGGAAGAGCCAGGGGTGTCAGGAACTGAAAGGTAGCCTAGGATATAGCATGTTAGAGATCAACCTAGGCTATAGGGGTCCTTGACACATAAAAGAATTAATGAGGGAGAGGGAGGGAGGGAGATACAGTTTTTAAAACCTGGTTTACTGTTACTAATACTTAGACCCTTTCAATCATTTCCAATCTTTAAGGAAGAGCCAGAGGAAAACATAGAAGTCACTTTAATAAAGACAAGTTAAAGACATAGAGAAATGATGGTTCTAGAATTTTCTGACGATAATATCTCTACTGTTCTCCACTTTGATTTCAAATCCAGTTGAAAATGGCATGGGAAGATTTTCTGCCTTGAGTTTTTCAAAACTGAGTAATTAAGTACTGAAAGAATCCTAAACTGAGGTTTTTAAGGATGAGTCTTTCATCGTATAGATGACAATAGATAACAATAGAAGCTTTTCGGTCCCGTACAAAGTCAAGCGTAGCATTCCACAGTCCCTTGATTCTTCTACTGAAAACTACTGTTTAGAACAAACAGTAAACAAACAAGTAAACTCTCAAAATAAGTTTAAGATGAGTTCCTTTCTAGTCATCCTTTAAAAAATAGCTTATGTCCCATATTTTTTCAAACCATAGCCTTGAGGAAAATGGCTCAAGATTAAAAATCAAAGGTGCCCCTTTCTGAAATTGTAATCTATGAGACTTAGCTTCTTCATGCTTCCATTTTGGAAAGAATGACCCACCCCAAGTGCTTTTGTAACTCCCTTCATTGAGAGAAGACATTCCCATTTGGCTTCCTTGTGCTAAGCAGCATCTTTCCCTCTGACTTGTGTTTAAATCCTTTATCGGTCCAATCTAACCCATGTGACATGGCTCTGAATTCTTTGGAAACAACGCCAGAGTTTTCTCACGTCTGTGCCTGACCACAGAGCACTGGGTGATGCCTATGAAGCACTCAATTTTTTTTCACATGAATTGAAAAATACAAGAAAATCAAGGAATAAACATTAATTTGTTGAGGTCTACTATGTGCCAGAATAGGACAATAATGTCTTTCACAGATCTTTTTTATTCCTTTATCATTTTCTTTGTTTGCTTGCTTGCAACATGGTTTTACTGTGTAAGGGAGAAATGGCAGGCACTAAACCATTAACTAAGCTAAATGGCAGATTCACACATTGTTTACTTAACCTTCACAAAACTCCTTTTACAGGTATTATTGTTCTTACTTTACAGGTAAGAAAATTGAGACTGAGAGACAGAAAGAAACAAAAATCTCTCACCTCCGACCCAATTTACAATCTAGTAGAGAAAAACAAGTCATGTATTCCAGAATAGCAAAAGCAGCTCTGATAGTATGTTTATGTATAACAGCACTTCATGCAAATCCGAAGAAAAGAAAAATATTTCTTTAGGAAGAATTTTATAGATGCTTCCCCATCTTGCTTGGACTAGCAAGGGTAGGATCATGCCAACAGTCAAAGATAAATGCTTTCCAAGAAGCTACAGTCATTACTCTGACACCACAGGTCTTCCTCTGCCTCAGGCAGATTCGTCTGATTAGCAAAATAGCCTATAACATGTAACACACGCTATTTACTGACTCTTTATTAGGAGTTCCAGACACTTGTGTGAAGTGTTTTCCATGGATGAATTCATTTAGCAGTTCCAACATCTCATAACAATTCAGATATTTTACAAAAGACAAAGCTTAAAAAAAAAAAAAAGTCACACAACCCTAACAGAGAAATATGTGACTTTTAAGTGACCAGGACAAGAAGGAGTTGGGCTCACATTCAACCAGCTCCCGAGGGCACTCATGATGACACGGTACAACCGACTCAAGCTATAGAGCACTTTAGTCAAAGGAAAGAAAAAAAAGAAAGAAAGAAATCTCAGGTGAAGAATATTAAGTTCTCAAGTTACAAAAGGATATGGAACACTCAATGCCATTTGAAAGCTGAAACAAACTGGGAGCTATCACGAAAGATAACAAAGGAAAGTCCCACGTGATCCAAGGCCGGTTTTGAAGCATTGTGCTTCTAACAGTCCCCTCTTGAGAAGGAGCATAAAGTCATAAATCTCTGCCATGCCCACTCCAGCCCTGTTCCTTGTTTGCTTTTTAACACCAGCCTTTTCATCTGCTCTTTCCTGCTTTTTTTTTTCAATCGGTTACTAACCTCGCCCTATAAACAGACCCTGAAATCAGCCCTGTGGGGCTGTATCCTTATGATGATGGTGGCAGTGATGAAGACGGTCACAATGACAAATACCCACAACTATGAGGATGACTTCACAAAGAATCCGAAAGGATAGCTCACTTCAGTAAATACTTGGTGCCTTAGAAAGAACGATGGATGTGTTTACCTTAATCCCCACTGACATTTAACCGTTAAGTCTCTAGAATGAAAGCAATAAGGAAGGTCACCAAGAAATACGGGGACTTCACTCTACACCTATATGCAAATATTCTGGTCCTGATTCAAATTCCCGAGCGAAGCACACACATAAATACCCTTCTATGCTGCTCCTTCTCACTGGAGCAGTGCAAACATGGTGCCAGGACTGAAGGTCCTTCTGTTCTTCACCCTGCATCTCCTGCAGACCGCAGAGAGCTCCATGGTGCATCTCAACAGCAATGGATACGAGGGTGTGGTCATTGCCATTAACCCCAGTGTGCCAGAGGACGAAAGGCTCATCCCGAGCATAAAGGTAAGAAGGGGTTTTATTGTCAGGTCAATAATTCTGTTGCCTACGCATCCGAACTCACACACACAGTTACACATTCACACACACACACACATGGTTTGACCGGCTTCATCATGTCTGCAGTATTATCCACAGTCAAGATGGGAATCTGCTTAGCTGTATATCTTTATTATATATTAAATTCTATGGTCAAGCTGTTAATAATTTATTAAGTAGGTGAGGTAATAGACTTGAGAGCAAGAGGAGTTTTCACACTCTATCTTAGTAATGGTGGTTTACAAACTATAGAGCAAATGCACACTCCAGCTCCACTTAGGAAAACCGAAAATCCTTACCTAGCTTACCTTAAAGAAATCTTACACGTTTTAAAATTGATTTGTTTCTAATTTTACTTTTACCAGTATAATAAAAGATTTTAGCATATAGTGCTGTAATATGTACTCAATTCTTGGGTCCTCTCAGGACCAAGATGTGACTAAGAAGGACTCTAACTCTTACGTAAATAAGAAATTAAGTGATTTTACAGTCATAAAATTAACTACTAAACTGAAATCAATCAGCCCTTCATATTTTTACTTTTACCACTTGGGAAAACTTGGTCTTTTATGACACTTGGTGTTAATTAGAAATGTCTACTATACTTATTTCGAGTTATCTCTTCTCTAAGTATAGTGTGCTGACTAAAGACAAAGTTAATATCAAGTGCAACAACACACCAAACTTTAAACTCACAAAGTTATGTAACTGGGGCCTTAAGAATAAAAGATTCAGGAAGTGAGAAGACTTTGTCATTCGAGAGAGACGCTCTGTGCACAACACATTAGCTCCCAGGATGCGCTAGGTGAAAACAAACATATGAAGAACAAATCCAAGTAGCTTAGCTTCCCTCCATTCTCTGAGCCCTGACCCAAGCCATCTCCAGTCCACTTGCCGATGTGTCCTTCTTCTTCATTTTGAGCATATGACCTTCCTGCTCTGGTCTCCAACAACCCTGCTTCTTCTGCTCGGTCCTCCGCACAGGCTGAGCGTGCCTTGGGCATTCAGGGATGCTTTCTAGTGCAGAAAAGCGTGGATTATCTACACTCGTTCTCTGCTGCTGCCGGTGCTTTGGATTCCTTGCTCCTCCTCCTAATGCTGTTTGGCTTCTGCATCTGGAGCAGCTCCTTCTTCTAACAGCACAGGAGAGAGCTCATGCTTGTTTGTCCGAGCTGCACAGAGGAGGGAGGGCAGCCTGTTTAATTGTCAGCACCCATTTAGACTTACCCGGGGCCTGACAGATGCAGCAGCAGGAGGAGAACAGCCAGCTTCCTACTTGCCATTCATTGGCACTCCAAGCTGCAGCAAGAGTTCGACAGTTGTTGCATGTCCAGAAGAGATGGCTCAATGCGGCACAGGTCTGCTGTCCTCATCAGTCCTAGAAGCCAGGGATGTTGGCCACAATGCCTCTATTCAACTCTACCCTTCCACTGTAGGCCAGAATGCTGACTGTTGATTTAGCCTCTGACCCCTCCATCTCATTTTCCCACAGACTTCCAATCCTAATTACTTTTATAACTGCCCCAACATCTTCATTCCCATCTTCAGTCTATACTCCTGACTACAAACAAGGTAAAAGCAGGCATGGATTTGTACACATGAAAAGAAACATACAGACTTGAGATTTTGTAAAATCATTCTATTTAAGGGCTTCGATTTGTGTCGTTTGTGTATACATCTTTAATGCTAACTTTGTTGTGTGGCATTATTAACACAATGCGCTTTTCATTTTGTCAGGAAATGGTAACTCAAGCGTCCACTTACCTGTTTGAAGCCACAGAAAGAAGATTTTATTTCAGGAACGTGAGCATTTTAGTTCCCATAACCTGGAAGTCAAAAACTGAGTACTTAACACCAAAACAAGAATCATATGACCAAGTAGGTGTCACATCTATCTCCTAAACTGCGTCCTGTCCCTTTTACAGATGAATCCTTGTGCCTTTGGGGGAATGCTAATTCTGTCGGGAATGAAACTAGGAACATGGCCTTTATCACTTAAGTGAGACAGTCCTAGTTTGTAAAGTCTCTTGCCTGGAGTCTGACTGGGTTTGCTGTTCTGTGTTTTAGGCAGACGTCATAGTTGCCGATCCTCACCTGCAACATGGAGACGACCCTTACACCCTTCAGTACGGACAGTGCGGGGACAGAGGACAGTACATACACTTCACTCCAAACTTCCTACTCACTGATAACTTGCGTATCTACGGACCCCAAGGTAGAAATAACTATTTCACACTTCTTAATTCCACTGGGGGAAAGCAAACCACTACCATTAATGTGGATGTCTAAGACTTAGAAAAGGAAAGTAAACTCTAAATAATGCTTTCACTTAGAAATACGCTAATTATAACCAACCTGTTGTGTAGACAGATTTAGTAGTTAACTGAGCCACATGATGATGTCATTCTGTTTCACCATTTATGAACTAATGAAAAATGTCGGTTTCTAGAGTCCTCTAGCTCAGGCTAACAGATGAATAAGAAATTTAAATAGAAGGAATCATTATTAAATAGTTTTAACAAGATTTATATGTCACAATCCTCTCTCTCAGGCAGAGTCTTTGTCCATGAGTGGGCCCATCTCCGGTGGGGAGTATTTGATGAGTATAACATGGACCGGCCTTTCTACATGTCTAGAGAGAACACTGTGGAAGCAACAAGGTATCACTGTGTAAACTAATCTGATCAAAACTTCTTATTTACACCTCTTCAGCTCTCTGTATTGGGTGGCTTGAGGACAATCTGGGCGTTAATCTACTCAAGCCCTATGTGTGAACTGGTAGGACATTTAATTTGGCTTTTAAATTAAAAGTAGAAAACACTTAGAATATTGTCTTCAAGTATTGAGAACCATAGAAATGAATGTCTTGAAAAAATAATTCTGTGAGAGATCGTCAATTTGATGAAAGAGGGTGCTGGAGACATATCTATTCCTGTCCTCTCTGCAGTGTGTGGTCTGCAGAGCTGCCTGGGCTCGTGCACACAGGCTCAGCTGAGAGCAACATGGGCCTCCAGCTCCGACTTTCACACCACAAAACCATTCCTAGCCTAGACAAGGCCTATTTAACTTTTAGTTACTTCTCCTCTTGATCTTTCTGCTCCTCCCATTTGAGGTTAGCTGCCCTGTAGAGAGTCCCAGAGAGCATGTGTGGGCCTCGATCCCACACTTCTACTTACCAGCTTATCTTGTTGTCCTTTTGTTTTCTCCCAATAGAGTTTAAGATCCTTCAAGACTGTGGGTTTTAGTCAGTCAGTCAGTCAGTCAATCAGTTAGTTAGTTAGTTAGTTAGTTTTTAGTTTAGTTTAGTTTTGCTTTTGTAATTCTCTAAATAAAGTCAAAACTAAGCAAACAATTACCAAGTGATAAATATTTACAGCATTAAAAATGAATGAGTTTCCTTATGATCTGCCATAAAAAGATATATATTAGTTAAAATAAGCTCCTAACGCCCATTGAGCGTCTGCTCTGTGCCCAAAAACTTTGAGTCTTATCATGTGCAAGTTAGGCTTTGAGTCTTATCGTGTGTAAGTTAGGCTTAGGGCCCAACTCTGGAGCTAACTCTTTTGAAAAGACATTACAATCTCTGTTATCCTTATAACACAAACAAATTTGTGTAATGAGCTAATGTCATGAGGTATGAATAGGAATATATGCATACATATATGTGTATACATATTTATATGCAGAGAGAGGGGGAGAGAGAGACTTTGAGAGCGCTTTGAAAAAGGACTCTATCCCACTCCCCCATTCTCTGACATGGATTTAGCAACTATCTTTGTCATGAAAGCCCAACCATTTGATGAATACATTTTTCCAACTTTTCACTTAGTCTAGCTTACTCATTATAAAAATTTAAGCTGCAACTTACTATACATTTACAACCATGGGATTTATATGTGGAAATTTAAGAGGATTTTAAACATATTTTGATTTTTCTCTCCTCACTAAAAATCCAATTCCTCTGCAACTCTTACCTAATTCGGTCTTTATAACATCCATATAAGTTTGATACTTATCAAATTATCATTAGCCCCCAGAGAAAATAGATTTATTGATCATATTAGGAAGCCAATGGATGTTTAAAATCTGAAAATATAGGGTTTTATGGGGAGGGTTGTTTAGATGCTGTTGTTATTGTTGCTTTCCTAAAACCAAGGTTATGTAGAGATAAACATTGTGCCTACTGTTGTCAAAATGAAATATTTGGTGCATGACCAAGAAGAGTTGTCACTGAGGAAAAGATTTCAGGACAAGAGAGAGTGAGGGGAGCTTCCAAACTGGGTCTGAGGGTGTGGCTTTGTGATAGACAGCTTACTTAGCATGTGTGTAGCCTCTGGGTCCAGCTGCTAGCACCACCACGGCAACTCAATGCTTTTATCATAGGTGTTCCACCGACATCACTGGCACCAATGTGGTCCGTGAGTGTCAGGGAGGCAGCTGTGTGGCGAGGAGATGTCGTCGAGATGCAAAGACAGGAATGCAGGAACCCAAGTGTACATTTATCCCAAACAAATCCCAGACTGCGAGGGGCTCCATCATGTTCATGCAAAGTCTCGATTCTGTAAGTGCTTTCCATCTTTTTCTCACAATGGAATCCTTGCATAGAGTTAAGCAATGAAGCTTTATTTCCACTATGATACTATGTGTATTCACAAAGTGGAAGAAAATGACTCATTGAACTGACTAGAGGCTGTTTTCTCCAGGCGAGGTTGGGATGCGTCTGGGTAGTATCCTATCCCTTGTCACTACCCTGCTCATGGCTTCAGGAGTAGCACTGTGCCCTTCTTACTTGAGTCACATAACTTCTTAGAGTCTTCCCTCACTCATGTCTGTTGGACTGGTGTGTAGAACAGCAACCTCACGCTAATCCATCTCCAGGTGATTTCTCACACCAGCCTAATGGAATCAACAATGGGGCTTCCAGGTGACATTCTAGGTTTTCCACTGTCTTCTCACTAAAGCTTACCAAACCATCATAAAATGCTAATATTTGGGAAGTCCAGGCGCCCCTGTCTCCACAGAACAGATATAAGAAGATAAGTTCTCAAAGACAATTGTTTAAATACGTACTCTGATGGGTATCAGCAGTTGTGTTAGAGTCAATAGATTGGACACAGAAACCTAATGTGTGTTTTCAAGATGTCATTGACAGAACACTGCTAAATATGATATTTAGCTCCCTCATTTTAAAAATGTCAATTAAGATACCTTGTTTCCATTATCATTATGTTTATAAGGTTTAAGATAAGCAAGTATAAGCTCACTGGTTAATGCAAGGTAGGTACAGAATAAGCCTTAAATTTGTAATTTTAAAATTTATAATATGTTTTGAAAATATGTAGTCATCTCTTTCCCTAAAAAAAATCCAATCTCTTTTCATTTTAATTTTCGCTTAATACATTGTAAATTTAAAGGATACAATGTGACATTTCAATAGACAGACATCATGCCTAATGATGAAATAGGGATAATTAGCATATTCATTACCTCAAAGATTTATGCTCTACCTTGTGGTAAAAACATTCAAAATCCTCTCATCATGCTATTTTGAAACACAAATTACTGTTAACTAAGGTCACTTTATTCTGCTATTAAACACTAGAATATATTCTAGTAATCTAACTGTAATTTTATACTACTAACCAACTTCTCTGTGTGACCTTCTCACTTGGATTCTCAGTTACAGATCACCAATATTCTACTCTACTTATATTATACTGAGATTTTAGCCTCAGTATATTAGTGAGATCGCAACTGCATCTGTCTTCTTGGTCTCCTATTATGTCACTTTGCACAATGTTCTCTAGGTTCACTTATATTGAGGCAAATAATAGAGTTTTCTTCTCATTTGTGAGAGAATGCTATTCTCTTGTGTGTACACTACATTTTATCAATCCATTCATCCATTGATGGACACTTAGGTTGAGTCTACATTTTGAACACTGTGACTATCATGGATGTGCAGTGTGATATGGTTGTTGGGTATCTCTGCAGCATAGATAGATAGATAGATGGATGGATAGATAGATAGATAGATAGATAGATAGATAGATAGATAGATAGATAGATAGACAGATAGTGCAGCATAGATAGATAGATAGATAGATAGATAGATAGATAGATAGATAGATAGATAGATGAGAGAGAGAGAGAGAGAGAGAGAGAGAGAGAGAGAGAGAGAGAGAGAGAGAGAGAGAGAGAGAGAAATACAGATAGAGATTGCTTGGTCATATAGTGTTTCTAATTTTCAGTCTTTACAAAATCCCATGTTATTTTCCCTCATGTACCAACTCAGATTCCTACCAAGCATGATCATTCCCCTTTTCTAGGACCTCCTCCAGCATTTTCTTTTTGTCTTTTTTACTGCACCCATCTGACTGGAGTGAGCTTATATCTCACTGTGGCTTTAACATGTCCTTCCCTGGTGGCTGGCAGTGAGAAGCTCTTTGCCACATCCCTACCGGTCCCTTATATGTATTTTCTTGAGAGAAGTCTACTTAGATCATCTGACCATTTTTAATCTTGTTATTTCTGAGAGGTTTTTGTTATTGGATTTTGTGAGTTCCTTATAAATTTTTAAGACTCCTACTGTGGGCCATTGGCAAGTGTTTCCTGCCATTATGAAGGCTGTCTATTTAATGTCTGTTGGTTATTCTCTTTGCTGCTATCCAGTCTTAAATTATATAAACATAGTAACTTTACCTTACAAAAGTGTATGCAAATGTAAGACTATCTTAAATGAAAAAGTATTTCTAAAACAAATCAAAATTATATATCTAAATTATAAGACCAGCTCAATTGAAAATAAGCAATTCCGCAGATACTAACACACAAGCAACAAATACTACCACAGGCATAAAAAAGTTTCTGATGGAATTAAGAGTTGTTGTAGCACCTAGGCAATGATGTAAGTTCAAGCAAAATTATAGGTTCGAAGTTTT